>NC_077225.1:3216618-3278514 GCF_024763615.1 Phlebotomus papatasi | reverse complement strand
TTAATTTTTCTTTATCTAATTTTTCTTTAACGAATTTCCAACATCTTTGTAATTTATACTTTAGCTCTGCTGAGTACAAATCTACATTATAAACAGGCTGTACACACTCTGTTTGTAATGTTGACGGAAAATTCGCTATTTTACCGTATACCAGTTGGAATGGACTGTAATCATGGACAGTTGGTGTTGTATTGAAACAAAATTCAAAATATCCTAACCAATTGTCCCAATCGTCCTTTTGCTCATTAATATAGGACCTTAAAAATTCATTGAGAGTCTTATGACTCCTCTCAATACTACCAAGAGATTCATGGTGATATGGGGTCGAATGAACTTGGTCGATGTGAAGCGTCTCACATAACTTTTCAAAAACATTATTAATGTATTCTGTGCCCATATCCGATTTTAAGGTTTTCATTAGTCCGTATTTCAAGATAAAATGTTCTGTGATTGCTCTGGCAAGTGTATTCGCTTCTTTATCTGGTATTGGCACTATGCAAAGAAATTTTGTTAAATCGCATTGCAAAGTTACTGCGTAACGATTTCCACGACTTAGAGGTAAGGACGAAAATGTTGAATGCCCCAATGGATTGCAGTTAACTCTTTTTCTATCGTAGATTTATTCTTTTCGCCTTTTGTGAAAGATTTACTTGCATACGCAATTGGTAAGTCTTCACCAATTTGTCCTTGAGACAAGATAGCAGAGGCTGCAATATTGGAGGCATCAGTTGTTAAAAGAAAGTGCTTATCGAAATCTGGATATTGTAATACTTTCGGACTTATCAGATCTCGTTTGAGAGTATCAAAAGACTTAGCACAATCATTGTCCCAGGAAAATTTAATATTCTTTCGAAGAAGTTTATTAAGGGGTGCTGCCTTTTCAGCAAAGTTAGCAATAAATTTACGATAGTAGTTGCAGAAGGCAACAAATCTGCGGACATCGTCTGCAGATTTTGGGACTGGATAATTTTGGACGACGTGAAATTTTGAGGGATCTGGTAGTACACCTTCAGGTGTCAGTCGATGACCGAGATAAGTAACTTCATTTTGCAAGAATTTGCATTTATTAGGGTTAAGTTTCAAATTGAATTTCCGCAATCTAGTAAAAACTTTAATTAAATTTGAATTGTGGTGGGCTAGACTAGCACCAAACACTACCAGGTCATCAATATATGAGGACCTTATTGCAAAAACCCTGTATCTTTTTTGGTGACTTCAAAAAACCTCTAGAGAAATCTTACGAGCAAAAAACGGCTACAGTTTTTTAACGAGCTAAAAACCATTTATCAATAATTTTTCGCAGTATAATTCAATTAGAATTTGCAAGAAAAAGCTATTTCATGATCTACGAACATAAGACGTCCTTCTCATCATTATTTTAGACATCCCCAAATCCTCTTTATCCACAAGATGACCATCCCTGGAAAAGCTCTGGACATGGTATTACCCTACTTTTCCTCATTTTTCCTCCAGATATGATCAGTTTTGTGCCCATCCATATGATGACTATCCCCAGCACTGTTCCGGATATGGAATTCCCTAGCTTTTTCGCCATCTCTCTTCCTGAAATGGTCAGATCTGAGTCCATCCACATGGTGACCATCTCCAGCATTGTCTGGACAGGAAATTCCCTAGCTTTTTCGCTATCTCTCTTCCAGAAATGGTCAGATCTGAGTCCATCCACATGGAGACCATCTCCAGCATTGTTCCGGATATGGAATTACCTAGCTTTTTCGCCATCTCTCTTCCAGAAATGGTCAGATCTGAGTCCATCCACATGGAGACCATCTCCAGCATTGTTCCGGATATGGAATTCCCTAGCTTTTTCGCCATCTCTCTTCCTGAAATGGTCAGATCTGAGTCCATCCACATGGTGACCATCTCCAGCATTGTTCCGGATATGGAATTCCCTAGCTTTTTCGCCATCTCTCATCCAGAAATGGTCAGATTGAGTCCATCCACATGGTGACCATCTCCAGCATTGTTCCGGATATGGAATTCTCTAGCTTTTTCGCCATCTCTCTTCCAGAAATGGTCAGATCTGAGTCCATCCACATGGTGACCATCTCCAGCATTGTTCCGGATATGGAATTCGCTAGCTTTTTCGCCATTTCTCATCCAGAAATGGTCAGATCTGAGTCCATCCACATGGTGACCATCTCCAGCATTGTTTCGGATATGGAATTCCCTAGCTTTTTCGCCATCTCTCTTCCTGAAATGGTCAGATCTGAGTCCATCCACATGGTGACCATCTCCAGCATTGTTCCGGATATGGAATTCCCTAGCTTTTTCGCCATCTCTCTTCCAGAAATGGTCAGATCTGAGTCCATCCACATGGTGACCATCTCCAGCATTGTTCCGGATATGGAATTCCCTAGCATTTTCGCCATCTCTCATCCAGAAATGGTCAGATCTGAGTCCATCCACATGGTGACCATCTCCAGCATTGTTCCGGATATGGAATTCTCTAGCTTTTTCGCCATCTCTCTTCCAGAAATGGTCAGATCTGAGTCCATCCACATGGTGACCATCTCCAGCATTGTTCCGGATATGGAATTCGCTAGCTTTTTCGCCATTTCTCATCCAGAAATGGTCAGATCTGAGTCCATCCACATGGTGACCATCTCCAGCATTGTTTCGGATATGGAATTCCCTAGCTTTTTCGCCATCTCTCTTCCTGAAATGGTCAGATCTGAGTCCATCCACATGGTGACCATCTCCAGCATTGTTCCGGATATGGAATTCCCTAGCTTTTTCGCCATCTCTCTTCCAGAAATGGTCAGATCTGAGTCCATCCACATGGTGACCATCTCCAGCATTGTTCCGGATATGGAATTCCCTAGCTTTTTCGCCATCTCTCTTCCAAAAATATTCAGATCTGAGTCCATCCACATGGTGACCATCTCCAGCATTGTTCCGGATATGGAATTCCCTAGCTTTTTCGCCATCTCTCTTCCAGAAATGGTCAGATCTGAGTCCATCCACATGGTGATCATCCCCAGCGTTGTTCTGGACAGGAAATTCCCTAGCTTTTTCGCTATCTCTCTTCCAGAAATGGTCAGATCTGAGTCCATGCACATGGTGACCATCTCCAGCATTGTTCCGGATATGGAATTCCCTAGCTTTTTCGCCATCTCTCTTCCAGAAATGGTCAGATCTGAGTCCATCCACATGGTGATCATCCCCAGCGTTGTTCCGGAGAGGAAATTCCCTAGCTTTTTCGCTATTTCTCTTCCAGAAATGGTCAGATCTGAGTCCATCCACATGGTGACCATCTCCAGCATTGTTCCGGATATGGAATTCCCTAGCTTTTTCGCCATCTCTCTTCCAGAAATGGTCAGATCTGAGTCCATCCACATGGTGACCATCTCCAGCATTGTTCCGGATATGGAATTCCCTAGCTTTTTCGCCATCTCTCTTCCTGAAATGGTCAGATCTGAGTCCATCCACATGGTGACCATCTCCAGCATTGTTCCGGATATGGAATTCCCTAGCTTTTTCGCCATCTCTCATCCAGAAATGGTCAGATCTGAGTCCATCCACATGGTGACCATCTCCAGCATTGTTCCGGATATGGAATTCCCTAGCTTTTTCGCCATCTCTCTTCCAGAAATGGTCAGATCTGAGTCCATCCACATGGTGACCATCTCCAGCATTGTTCCGGATATGGAATTCCCTAGCTTTTTCGCCATCTCTCATCCATAAATGGTCAGATCTGAGTCCATCCACATGGTGACCATCTCCAGCATTGTTCCGGATATGGAATTCTCTAGCTTTTTCGCCATCTCTCTTCCAGAAATGGTCAGATCTGAGTCCATCCACATGGTGACCATCTCCAGCATTGTTCCGGATATGGAATTCCCTAGCTTTTTCGCCATCTCTCTTCCAGAAATGGTCAGATCTGAGTCCATCCACATGGTGACCATCTCCAACATTGTTCCGGATATGAAATTCCCTAGCTTTTTCGCCATCTCTCTTCCTGAAATGGTCAGATCTGAGTCCATCCACATGGTGACCATCTCCAGCATTGTTCCGGATATGGAATTCCCTAGCTTTTTCGCCATCTCTCTTCCAGAAATGGTCAGATCTGAGTCCATCCACATGGTGACCATCTCCAGCATTGTTCCGGATATGGAATTCCCTAGCTTTTTCGCCATCTCTCTTCCAAAAATGTTCAGATCTGAGTCCATCCACATGGTGACCATCTCCAGCATTGTTCCGGATATGGAATTCCCTAGCTTTTTCGCCATCTCTCTTCCAGAAATGGTCAGATCTGAGTCCATCCACATGGTGACCATCTCCAGCATTGTTCCGGATATGGAATTCCCTAGCTTTTTCGCCATCTCTCTTCCAGAAATGGTCAGATCTGAGTCCATCCACATCCGGTGAATTCCCTACCATCTCCAGCATTGTTCGCCCGTCCATCCACATGGTCAGATCATCTCCATGGTGACCATCTCCAGCATTGTTCCGGATATGGAATTCCCTAGCTTTTTCGCCATCTCTCTTCCAAAAATGTTCAGATCTGAGTCCATCCACATGGTGACCATCTCCAGCATTGTTCCGGATATGGAATTCCCTAGCTTTTTCGCCATCTCTCTTCCAGAAATGGTCAGATCTGAGTCCATCCACATGGTGACCATCTCCAACATTGTTCCGGATATGAAATTCCCTAGCTTTTTCGCCATCTCTCTTCCAGAAATGGTCAGATCTGAGTCCATCCACATGGTGACCATCTCCAGCATTGTTCCGGATATGGAATTCCCTAGCTTTTTCGCTATCTCTCTTCCAGAAATGGTCAGATCTGAGTCCATCCACATGGAGACCATCTCCAGCATTGTTCCGGATATGAAAATCCCTGGCTTTTTCGCCATCTCTCTTCCTGAAATGGTCAGATCTGAGTCCATCCACATGGTGACCATCTCCAGCATTGTTCCGGATATGGAATTCGCTAGCTTTTTCGCCATCTCTCATCCAGAAATGGTCAGATCTGAGTCCATCCACATGGTGACCATCTCCAGCATTGTTCCGGATATGGAATTCCCTAGCTTTTTCGCCATCTCTCTTCCAGAAATGGTCAGATCTGAGTCCATCCACATGGTGATCATCCCCAGCGTTGTTCTGGACAGGAAATTCCCTAGCTTTTTCGCTATCTCTCTTCCAGAAATGGTCAGATCTGAGTCCATCCACATGGAGACCACCTCCAGCATTGTTCCGGATATGAAAATCCCTGGCTTTTTCGCCATCTCTCTTCCTGAAATGGTCAGATCTGAGTCCATCCACATGGTGACCATCTCCAGCATTGTTCCGGATATGGAATTCCCTAGCTTTTTCGCCATCTCTCATCCAGAAATGGTCAGATCTGAGTCCATCCACATGGTGACCATCTCCAGCATTGTTCCGGATATGGAATTCCCTAGCTTTTTCGCCATCTCTCTTCCAGAAATGGTCAGATCTGAGTCCATCCACATGGTGACCATCTCCAGCATTGTTCCGGATATGGAATTCGCTAGCTTTTTCGCCATCTCTCATCCAGAAATGGTCAGATCTGAGTCCATCCACATGGTGACCATCTCCAGCATTGTTCCGGATATGGAATTCCCTAGCTTTTTCGCCATCTCTCTGCCTGAAATGGTCAGATCTGAGTCCATCCACATGGTGACCATCACCAGCATTGTTCCGGATATGGAATTCCCTAGCTTTTTCGCCATCTCTCTTCCTGAAATGGTCAGATCTGAGTCCATCCACATGGTGACCATCTCCAGCATTGTTCCGGATATGGAATTCCCTAGCTTTTTCGCCATCTCTCTTCCAGAAATGGTCAGATCTGAGTCCATCCACATGGTGACCATCTCCAGCATTGTTCCGGATATGGAATTCCCTAGCTTTTTCGCCATCTCTCTTCCAGAAATGGTCAGATCTGAGTCCATCCACATGGTGATCATCCCCAGCGTTGTTCTGGAGAGGAAATTCCCTAGCTTTTTCGCTATCTCTCTTCCAAAAATGTTCAGATCTGAGTCCATCCACATGGTGACCATCTCCAGCATTGTTCCGGATATGGAATTCCCTAGCTTTTTCGCCATCTCTCTTCCAGAAATGGTCAGATCTGAGTCCATCCACATGGTGACCATCTCCAGCATTGTTCCGGATATGGAATTCCCTAGCTTTTTCGCCATCTCTCTTCCTGAAATGGTCAGATCTGAGTCCATCCACATGGTGACCATCTCCAGCATTGTTCCGGATATGGAATTCCCTAGCTTTTCCGCCATCTCTCTTCCAGAAATGGTCAGATCTGAGTCCATCCACATGGTGACCATCTCCAGCATTGTTCCGGATATGGAATTCCCTAGCTTTTTCGCCATCTCTCATCCAGAAATGGTCAGATCTGAGTCCATCCACATGGTGACCATCTCCAGCATTGTTCCGGATATGGAATTCCCTAGCTTTTTCGCCATCTCTCTTCCAGAAATGGTCAGATCTGAGTCCATCCACATGGAGACCATCTCCAGCATTGTTCCAGATATGGAATTCCCTAGCTTTTTCGCCATCTCTCTTCCTGAAATGGTCAGATCTGAGTCCATCCACATGGTGACCATCTCCAGCATTGTTCCGGATATAGAATTCCCTAGCTTTTTCGCCGTCTCTCATCCAGAAATGGTCAGATCTGAGTCCATCCACATGGTGACCATCTCCAGCATTGTTCCGGATATGGAATTCTCTAGCTTTTTCGCCATCTCTCTTCCAGAAATGGTCAGATCTGAGTCCATCCACATGGTGACCATCTCCAGCATTGTTCCGGATATGGAATTCGCTAGCTTTTTCGCCATCTCTCTTCCAGAAATGGTCAGATCTGAGTCCATCCACATGGTGACCATCTCCAGCATTGTTCCGGATATGGAATTCCCTAGCTTTTTCGCCATCTCTCTTCCTGAAATGGTCAGATCTGAGTCCATCCACATGGTGACCATCTCCAGCATTGTTCCGGATATGGAATTCCCTAGCTTTTTCGCCATCTCTCTTCCAGAAATGGTCAGATCTGAGTCCATCCACATGATGACCATCTCCAGCATTGTTCCGGATATGGAATTCCCTAGCTTTTTCGCCATCTCTCTTCCAAAAATGTTCAGATCTGAGTCCATCCACATGGTGACCATCTCCAGCATTGTTCCGGATATGGAATTCCCTAGCTTTTTCGCCATCTCTCTTCCAGAAATGGTCAGATCTGAGTCCATCCACATGGTGACCATCTCCAGCATTGTTCCGGATATGGAATTCCCTAGCTTTTTCGCCATCTCTCTTCCTCAGATCTGAGTCCATCCACATGGTGACCATCTCCAGCATTGTTCCGGATATGGAATTCCCTAGCTTTTTCGCCATCTCTCTTCCAGAAATGGTCAGATCTGAGTCCATCCACATGGTGACCATCTCCAGCATTGTTCCGGATATGGAATTCCCTAGCTTTTTCGCCATCTCTCTTCCTGAAATGGTCAGATCTGAGTCCATCCACATGGTGACCATCTCCAGCATTGTTCCGGATATGGAATTCCCTAGCTTTTTCGCCATCTCTCTTCCAGAAATGGTCAGATCTGAGTCCATCCACATGATGACCATCTCCAGCATTGTTCCGGATATGGAATTCCCTAGCTTTTTCGCCATCTCTCTTCCAAAAATGTTCAGATCTGAGTCCATCCACATGGTGACCATCTCCAGCATTGTTCCGGATATGGAATTCCCTAGCTTTTTCGCCATCTCTCTTCCAGAAATGGTCAGATCTGAGTCCATCCACATGGTGACCATCTCCAGCATTGTTCCGGATATGGAATTCCCTAGCTTTTTCGCCATCTCTCTTCCAGAAATGGTCAGATCTGAGTCCATCCACATGGTGACCATCTCCAGCATTGTTCCGGATATGGAATTCCCTAGCTTTTTCGCCATCTCTCTTCCAGAAATGGTCAGATCTGGGTCCATCCACATGGTGACCATCTCCAGCATTGTTCCGGATATGGAATTCCCTAGCTTTCTCGCCATCTCTCTTCCTGAAATGGTCAGATCTGAGTCCATCCACATGGTGATCATCTCCAGCATTGTTCCGGATATGGAATTCCCTAGCTTTTTCGCCATCTCTCTTCCTGAAATGGTCAGATCTGAGTCCATCCACATGGTGACCATCTCCAGCATTGTTCCGGATATGTAATTCCCTAGCTTTTTCGCCATCTCTCTTCCAGAAATGGTCAGATCTGAGTCCATCCACATGGTGACCATCTCCAGTATTGTTCCGGATATGGAATTCCCTAGCTTATTCGCCATCTCTCTTCCAAAAATGTTCAGATCTGAGTCCATCCACATGGTGACCATCTCCAGCATTGTTCCGGATATGGAATTCCCTAGCTTTTTCGCCATCTCTCTTCCAGAAATGGTCAGATCTGAGTCCATCCACATGGTGATCATCCCCAGCGTTGTTCTGGACAGGAAATTCCCTAGCTTTTTCGCTATCTGTCTTCCAGAAATGGTCAGATCTGAGTCCATCCACATGGAGACCATCTCCAGCATTGTTCCGGATATGAAAATCCCTGGCTTTTTCGCCATCTCTCTTCCTGAAATGGTCAGATCTGAGTCCATCCACATGGTGACCATCTCCAGCATTGTTCCGGATATGGAATTCGCTAGCTTTTTCGCCATCTCTCATCCAGAAATGGTCAGATCTGAGTCCATCCACATGGTGACCATCTCCAGCATTGTTCCGGATATGGAATTCCCTAGCTTTTTCGCCATCTCTCTTCCAGAAATGGTCAGATCTGAGTCCATCCACATGGTGACCATCTCCAGCATTGTTCCGGATATGGAATTAGCTAGCTTTTTCGCCATCCCTCATCCAGAAATGGTCAGATCTGAGTCCATCCACATGGTGACCATCTCCAGCATTGTTCCGGATATGGAATTCCCTGGCTTTTTCGCCATCTCTCTTCCAGAAATGGTCAGATCTGAGTCCATCCACATGGTGACCATCACCAGCATTGTTCCGGATATGGAATTCCCTAGCTTTTTCGCCATCTCTCATCCAGAAATGGTCAGATCTGAGTCCATCCACATGGTGACCATCTCCAGCATTGTTCCGGATATGGAATTCCCTAGCTTTTTCGCCATCTCTCATTCAGAAATGGTCAGATCTGAGTCCATCCACATGGTGACCATCTCCAGCATTGTTCCGGATATGGAATTCCCTAGCTTTTTCGCCATCTCTCTTCCAGAAATGGTCAGATCTGAGTCCATCCACATGGTGACCATCATTGTTCCGGATATGGAATTCCCAGCATTGTTCCGGATATGGAATTCCCTAGCTTTTTCGCCATCTCTCTTCCAGAAATGGTCAGATCTGAGTCCATCCACATGGTGACCATCTCCAGCATTGTTCCGGATATGGAATTCCCTAGCTTTCTCCCCATCTCTCTTCCTGAAATGGTCAGATCTGAGTCCATCCACATGGTGATCATCTCCAGCATTGTTCCGGATATGGAATTCCCTAGCTTTTTCGCCATCTCTCTTCCAGAAATGGTCAGATCTGAGTCCATGCACATGGTGACCATCTCCAGCATTGTTCCGGATATGGAATTCCCTAGCTTTTTCGCCATCTCTCTTCCAGAAATGGTCAGATCTGAGTCCATCCACATGGTGATCATCCCCAGCGTTGTTCTGGAGAGGAAATTCCCTAGCTTTTTCGCTATCTCTCTTCCAGAAATGGTCAGATCTGAGTCCATCCACATGGTGACCATCTCCAGCATTGTTCCGGATATGGAATTCCCTAGCCTTTTCGCCATCTCTCTTCCAGAAATGGTCAGATCTGAGTCCATCCACATGGTGACCATCTCCAGCATTGTTCCGGATATGGAATTCCCTAACTTTTTCGCCATCTCTTCTGATTGACCATCTCCAGCATTGTTCCGGATATGGAATTCCCTAGCTTTTTCGCCATCTCTCTTCCAGAAATGGTCAGATCTGAGTCCATCCACATGGTGATCATCCCCAGCGTTGTTCTGGAGAGGAAATTCCCTAGCTTTTTCGCTATCTCTCTTCCAGAAATGGTCAGATCTGAGTCCATCCACATGGTGACCATCTCCAGCATTGTTCCGGATATGGAATTCCCTAGCAGAAATGGTCAGATTTCCATCCACGCCATCGGATATGGAATTCCCTCTTCCAGAAATGGTCAGATCTGTCCATCCACATGGTGACCATCTCCAGCATTGTTCCGGATATGGAATTCCCTAGCTTTTCCGCCATCTCTCTTCCAGAAATGGTCAGATCTGAGTCCATCCACATGGTGACCATCTCCAGCATTGTTCCGGATATGGAATTCCCTAGCTTTTTCGCCATCTCTCATCCAGAAATGGTCAGATCTGAGTCCATCCACATGGTGACCATCTCCAGCATTGTTCCGGATATGGAATTCCCTAGCTTTTTCGCCATCTCTCTTCCAGAAATGGTCAGATCTGAGTCCATCCACATGGAGACCATCTCCAGCATTGTTCCGGATATGGAATTCCCTAGCTTTTTCGCCATCTCTCTTCCTGAAATGGTCAGATCTGAGTCCATCCACATGGTGACCATCTCCAGCATTGTTCCGGATATGGAATTCCCTAGCTTTTTCGCCATCTCTCATCCAGAAATGGTCAGATCTGAGTCCATCCACATGGTGACCATCTCCAGCATTGTTCCGGATATGGAATTCTCTAGCTTTTTCGCCATCTCTCTTCCAGAAATGGTCAGATCTGAGTCCATCCACATGGTGACCATCTCCAGCATTGTTCCGGATATGGAATTCGCTAGCTTTTTCGCCATTTCTCATCCAGAAATGTCCATCCACATGGTGACCATCTCCAGCATTGTTCCGGATATGGAATTCGCTAGCTTTTTCGCCATTTCTCATCCAGTCAGATCTGAGTCCATCCACGGATATGGAATTCCCTAGCTTTTTCGCCATCTCTCTTGACAGATCTGAGTCCATCCACATGGTGCATTGTTTCGGATATGGAATTCCCTAGCTTTTTCGCCATCTCTCTTCCAGAAATGGTCAGATCTGAGTCCATCCACATGGTGACCATCTCCAGCTGATATGGAATAGCTTTTTCGTCAGATCTGAGTCCATCCACATGGTGACCATCTCCAGCATTGTTCCGGATATGGAATTCCCTAGCTTTTTCGCCATCTCTCTTCCAGAAATGGTCAGATCTGAGTCCATCCACATGGTGACCATCTCCAGCATTGTTCCGGATATGGAATTCCCTAGCTTTTTCGCCATCTCTCTTCCAAAAATATTCAGATCTGAGTCCATCCACATGGTGACCATCTCCAGCATTGTTCCGGATATGGAATTCCCTAGCTTTTTCGCCATCTCTCTTCCAGAAATGGTCAGATCTGAGTCCATCCACATGGTGATCATCCCCAGCGTTGTTCTGGACAGGAAATTCCCTAGCTTTTTCGCTATCTCTCTTCCAGAAATGGTCAGATCTGAGTCCATCCACATGGAGACCATCTCCAGCATTGTTCCGGATATGAAAATCCCTGGCTTTTTCGCCATCTCTCTTCCTGAAATGGTCAGATCTGAGTCCATCCACATGGTGACCATCTCCAGCATTGTTCCGGATATGGAATTCGCTAGCTTTTTCGCCATCTCTCATCCAGAAATGGTCAGATCTGAATCCATCCACATGGTGACCATCTCCAGCATTGTTCCGGATATGGAATTCCCTAGCTTTTTCGCCATCTCTCTTCCTGAAATGGTCAGATCTGAGTCCATCCACATGGTGACCATCTCCAGCATTGTTCCGGATATGGAATTCCCTAGCTTTTTCGCCATCTCTCTTTCAGAAATGGTCAGATCTGAGTCCATCCACATGGTGACCATCTCCAGCATTGTTCCGGATATGGAATTCGCTAGCTTTTTCGCCATCTCTCATCCAGAAATGGTCAGATCTGAGTCCATCCACATGGTGACCATCTCCAGCATTGTTCCGGATATGGAATTCCCTAGCTTTTTCGCCATCTCTCTTCCTGTAATGGTCAGATCTGAGTCCATCCACATGGTGATCATCTCCAGCATTGTTCCGGATATGGAATTCCCTAGCTTTTTCGCCATCTCTCTTCCAGAAATGGTCAGATCTGAGTCCATCCACATGGTGACCATCACCAGCATTGTTCCGGATATGGAATTCCCTAGCTTTTTCGCCATCTCTCTTCCAGAAATGGTCAGATCTGAGTCCATCCACATGGTGACCATCTCCAGCATTGTTCCGGATATGGAATTCCCTAGCTTTTTCGCCATCTCTCTTCCAGAGATGGTCAGATCTGAGTCCATCCACATGGTGATCATCCCCAGCGTTGTTCTGGACAGGAAATTCCCTAGCTTTTTCGCTATCTCTCTTCCAGAAATGGTCAGATCTGAGTCCATCCACATGGTGACCATCTCCAGCATTGTTCCGGATATGGAATTCCCTAGCTTT
Source organism: Phlebotomus papatasi (assembly GCF_024763615.1). Classification (NCBI taxonomy): domain Eukaryota; kingdom Metazoa; phylum Arthropoda; class Insecta; order Diptera; family Psychodidae; genus Phlebotomus; species Phlebotomus papatasi. The sequence continues at coordinate 3,266,017 of NC_077225.1, read as the reverse complement.
TTCGCCATCTCTCTTCCAGAAATGGTCAGATCTGAGTCCATCCACATGGTGACCATCTCCAGCATTGTTCCGGATATGGAATTCCCTAGCCTTTTCGCCATCTCTCTTCCAGAAATGGTCAGATCTGAGTCCATCCACATGGTGACCATCTCCAGCATTGTTTCGGATATGGAATTCCCTAGCGTTTTCGCAATTTTTGCTCCATGAAATCCCAGATCTTCTGGGATTTTCTTGCATATTACGCCCAAAACACTTAAGATACCTTTTGTGGTCAGAGGATTTCTGGAGCTTCCTCCAGAAAATCCCAGTGTCGTGTGCAGGTTCGATATTAAAAACCATCTACTCTCTTCGATGTACATTTATTGACTGATCGGTGTTTTTACAAAGTGCATACGCTTATGCTTATGCTACACCTCCCCCTTTCGAAGGAGGAAAAAATTACATTTTTTCCTTTTGTTTTTTTTTTTACACTTTCGTTTTGCTATTATAGGTATAAAATAATATATATATTGCTTCTGAAATGACTCTTTTGTTTTATTATATTTTTTTTTATATCTAAATGAATAACATTTGATTACCCCATTTTATTTTTTTTATATATATTTTTTTCTTTTCCTTTTTTTTTAATAAGTATGTAATAAGTATGATTGTAACATTTTATAGGAATGAACTTATAGTATATTGTATTTTGGTATATGCAAAGGTATTATACAAAGGTATTATGCAAAGGTATTATGCAAAGGTATTATGCCGGCAATTCCCCTACATTTAATTTGAATAATAAAATTTAAGTAAGTTATTATGTACAATCTTACTGCTACCTTTCTTATAATCAAAAATCTTACTATTAACTCCCAATCTCTCAATAATTTTATACGGACCTTTAAATACAGCGTCCAATTTCTTATTATTAAAAGTTTTAAGCAAAACTAAATCATTAACTGAAAAATCCTTATGATTAGTGTTTCTGTCGTAATAACGTTTAGAGATATGTTTTTCCTTATCTAATTTATTTCGTACAAATTCTATAGTTTTATTGAGCTTAAACTTTAATTCGTTATAATAAGTATCATAATTGTATATAGGTTGAATTGTGTCATTATTGCCTAAAGTATTTGAAAAATTGGCGCATTTTCCATACAATAACTGAAAAGGGGTGTAATTGTGGATAGTTGGAGTCGTATTATTGCAAAATTCGAAATAAGGCATCCAATCATCCCAATTATCTCCATGTTCTCTAATGTATGATCTTAAAAATTCATTCATAGTCTTGTGGCTTCTTTCTACTCCTCCAAGACTTTGATGATGATATGGTGTGGAATGAATGTGATTTATTTCGAGTACTTCACAAACTTTTCGAAAAATTTCGTTTAGAAATTCAGTTCCCATATCAGTTTTAATAGATTTCATTAAGCCATATTTTAATATAAATTTTTCTGTGATAGCCTTAGCTATAGTATTGGCTTCTTTGTCTATAATAGGTATTAAACAAATAAATTTCGTAAGATCACACTGTAAAGACAATGCGTATCTGTTACCATTTAATGACCTAACGAATGGACCTACTGTGTCGATTGACACCAAGTCAAAACTTCCTTGAGGAGTTCCTGTGATTTCCATAGGCTCTTTTGTTAAAACAATACTTTTATTCCTTTGACAATGATCACAATTTCTAACAAATTCTGCAATATCTTTTCCCATATTATGCCATCGATAGAATTCTTTGAGCTTCCTGAGAAGCCTATTCTGACCTATGTGGCCTCCTATTGGACTCACATGGTGCTGTTTTAGAATTTCTTTTACTTTATTTTTATCTGTTATTACAATTGCAGGAAGGTATAATAAAATTTTAAGGTGTTGCAACACTTTATTAGCAGATATTTTAAAATTTTCAACCGTGATATGTTGAAAAATTGTATTTTTCATTGATAATGAAAGCTCATTTATCTGCAATGATTTACATTTATTGTCAGCCAGAAAAAGATCATGCTCTAAAGCTAGATCTGTGTACTGAGCTGCAATTCGAATCTCATATTTCGATTTATTGATTTTGTAGCGCGCGCTACCTCCAATTGACGATGACGTGTTACCTTCTGCAGTAAAAATTAATTCAGTAATATTAGATATTTCTGAAAGACTTGTTACCTCATAAGATCTGAGTTGATCAGTCTCAGCGTCAGGTGAAGAACATATCCTTCCAGGTATTTGATCATTTGTCAATTGATTCTCTCTTCGGACCATACTACGAGTTTGCACTGGCAATACAAAAATTGATTTTAAATAATCGGAATCAATACGAATTCTACTCAATGCGTCGGTGTTTACATTTTCTTTGCCTGGTTTGTACACAATTTCAAAATCATACTCTTCCAGATCTAACCTCATACGCACTAATTTAGAAGAAGGATTTTTTAGACTGAACAAGTGTACAAGGGGTTTATGATCTGTGACGATTAAAAATTTTCTTCCCCACAGATATGGTCTATAATGTTTAATTCCCCAATGAATGGCTGTGAACTCTTTTTCGATTGTAGCCTTATTTTTCTCTCCTTTTGTAAATGATTTACTAGCATAAGAAACTGGTAAATCTTCACCAACAGTACCCTGTGACAAAATTGCAGACGCTGCAATGTCAGATGCGTCAGTGGTGAGGATAAACCGTTTGGAAAAATCGGGATATTGTAAAATTCTGGGACTGATTAAATCTCTCTTTAAAATATCAAAGGCTTTTTGACAATCGTAGTTCCAGTCGAATGTTTTATTATTCTTGCTGTTCTTAGACTTGTCCTTTTTGAGCAATCTGTTTAATGGAGCTGCTTTTTCTGCAAAACGTTCAGTAAACTTTCTAAAATAATTTGCAAAGGATACGAAACTACGAACTTCGTTTTGATTTTTGGGAACGGGATAATTTTGCACGACAAAATATTTAGATGGGTCTGGCAAAACGCCATTTGGAGTTAAAAGGTGTCCTAGATACGTAACCTCATTTTGTAAAAATCTGCATTTACTGGGGTTTAACTTGAGATTACATTTTCTCAATCTATTGAAAACTTTAACAAGATTTGTGTTGTGATGGTCTAAACTTGCACCAAAAACTACTAAATCATCTATGTAAAGGAATGTAGATTCTGGTGAAAGTCCAGCCATCGCTAAGGACATCATCCTTTGAAAAGAATTTGGACTTATCTTTAGTCCGAAAGGCAATCTTGTAAACTGAAAATGACCCTGGTCCGCCGTGAAGGCTGTTACCTCACGAGAAGTATCATTTGGATTGATGGCTACTTGATGAAATCTAGATTGCAAATCTAATACGCTAAAAAATTTTGCTCTACCTAGCTGATCTAGGATTTCATCAATTCGAGGAAGAGGAAACTTATCTGCAGTGATAGCTTTATTAACTTTCCTATAATCTACGACAAGTCTCCATTTCTTTTTATCTGTGTCGGACTTTTTAGGAACAAGCAAGATTGGACTGTTATATGGTGATGTGGAACTTTCAATGATTCCATCATCGAGCATTTTAGAAATTTGATTTTTAATTTCTTCAGACTGAGCTTGCGGAGTACGATAGTTCTTAACGTATACCGGCTCCGATTGTGTACACTTGATAGATTGTTTATAAAAATTATTACAAGACAGTACATCTCCATTAAGGTGAAAAATGTCATTAAATTCAACACAAATATTTTGAATAGATTGTAATGCGTATTCAGGGACATTTTTAAAATCAATTTCATTGAATAATTTACTAATTCTTAATTCGTCAATTTTAGTTTCTGATACATTTGAAGTAATATGGTACAAACTCAACGGTATGACCTTAGGAGAATATTTTTGCAAAACTACTTCTTTTCCAGTAGTATTTAAGAAAGAAGTAACCAGTGGAATATCTCTTACAAGTGCGCTTGTTGTAAACACACCTGTAGTGATTTCATCCCCTAAGATAACGGAATCTTCAGTCGAGCTCAATATAGCGTCAACTCTTCTTACAACTTGACTGCGTGGTGGTAAAATGATAGTATTATCATTGATTCTGTCATGTAAAGGTATCGACACAATTTGATCCTGCAACGATAAGTGTAAGAGATAGCTATAATAATCAATACTACAGTGAAATTTTTTTAAAAAGTCTCTACCAAGGATTCCATCAAAAGGAATAGATATTGAATTGTCGATAAGCTGAAATTTTTGATATATTTTGTGTCCTGAAGGAAGATTTAATTCAAGTTGACATGCTCCTAAAGATTTAAAATTTTCGGCTCCGACTCCCGTAAATTCTACAAAATCATTACTAATTTGATTTAAACAACTTTTAAGTTTTTCGATTTTAAATAATGAGATGTCGGCACCTGAGTCAACTAGTAAAGTACAAGTTGAATCAGCCTCTCGAATAAAAATTTTAACGAAATTTGATATAGATACATTCACTAAGTAAATAGATGATTTGGACAAGATGCCCCCGGCTGTTGACGAGCTGGGCCAGGGGCCACAGCGTTTCCCGTTTGATGCCAACAGCCGTGGCTACATTGAATCTGTGTTGCTTGAGAGCCTGGTTGTGTCTCATTAAGTGCGCAGATACGATGGTTATTATAGTAAGTGTTCCCATTTGAATTTCCGTGTCCACGAAAGTTTCCGCGATTTCTTCCGCCACGATGAGAATACCCTCGGTTGGAGTTAGAATTCCCTCTATAATGCCTGTTATTATAATTGTGACCATTTTGATTGTTATTTGAGCCTCTACCACGACCTCGAGACTGGCCACTTCCACGACCTTGATTATATCTTCCAGATTGCTTCTTATTTCCACGATGATTATGCCCTCTTTCTCCATTTGATTCAACATAATTAACTTGACTTGTATTTTTCGGAAATGCAGCTTCTGATTCATGGGCAATAGAAACAACCTCAGCGAAAGTTGTAGCTCGAGATGCTAGAACAATAGATTTTAGTTCATTTTTCAATCCATTTTTAAAAGCATTAGCCGCAGTGGTATCATTCAATGAACGAATTAAATCAGCATTTTCGCCGTTTTGATTTAATATCTGAACTCTAGAAAGCTCAAAAATTATCTTATCAATCTTCTCAGCATACTCTGACACAGAGCTATTCCCTTGTTTTGTGAGAGCTAACTCTTGTGTTAAAGTTGCGACTGTTTTTCTGATTTCAAATCTTTCGGAAATTGCCTTATGAAGTTCTGTATAGTTTTGAATATTCGTATAAGAAATACCATTTTTGGCTTTTCCTTTTATTTTAATGTTAAGCACGAAATTTATGAGAAGGGTTTTCCCTGCTTCATTTAAAGTATCAGAATAGAACTTAACTGCACTGAGAAAATCTAAGACTTTATCAGATTCACCACTGAAATCTGGGATTATGTTGGAAGCAGTTTTTATATCAAAGCTAGACATTGTAAATTCTTTTTTACTTTCCTCTTCTTTAAATTCTTGATCTTCTACTGCTAACAAAAATTGATCTTGATTCTCATCTGTTTCTGACTGATTAGTTGATCCTTCTGATTGACTTGCTATTGTTTCACGTGTAGCGTCTATTTTCTTTTGTATTGCATTTAAAATAATTAATATTTCCGAAACTGTAGCTTCAACATCGTCTCCTTTTTCTTTAAATGCGCTAATACGATCAGATTTTATCGTAGGAAGAAGCTGATTGAAAAGTTCTTTAAAAGTTTTATGCAATGCTGAAAGTTTAGATTTCTTTCTATCAACATAATCTGGAGCATACCTTCTATCTGAGTTATGCTTTTTCAAACCACGGAGTAAAGCTTGTATTTCCTTAATAGAATCATTAAATAATTGTATTTTATCTGCCATTAATAACTCAATATATTAAAATTTATATTATTATTCTTTCTATGACCTAATTATTCTTGACCTACTTCATTAACCTATATCTCTTACTCACACAACATAAACAATTAGTTTGTATGCTCAGCATTTTCCAGTAAATAAATTGGTGCTCAGCTCACATGGTCGAATCAGCGTTTCAGGTTTCTGGTAGACGGGTCGTCAACACCTCTGCGATGACGAATGTAATATTGTTGCTCAGCATTCTTAATTCCCTGCGCTGAACTCTGATGAACTCAAGTTGATTTGTTGCAATTTTCCTTGTTGGCAATTTTTGGACTCTGGACTTCTGGACTTTGTGTGGTAACCAGCGATGAACTCAAACTGGGCTGTCGGCCACGTCCTCAACACTTTTCCTTAGTGATTGGATGATGATTTGCTTCTTAACTTTTCCTTCCAGACGAGTTATGCATCTCCTGTAGATGTATTGTATCAAAAACGTTAGGGTCACTGCAATCATAATCACCATGATGTCTTTTCGGGAGATGATTTCATCCTGGGTTGAACTATGTGAACTGGTAGCATCCCCGCTTGTAGCCTGGGTTATGAGTACTTCTTCTTTCGACTCACTACCACCCATTTTGTAGTTTGCAGAGATCTCTAATTCTTTGAGTAATGTTTGATGCACTTTAAGATTATTGTGGCTATCACGCAAAGTGCTAGAGTCACCGATAACAGGATTCCTAAGCCAGTCAGCATCAATTCGAATAAGTCTGGTGGTGGGGCTGGATATCCTTCTGCCATATTTCACAATTGTCCTTTCATTACTTTAATAGTTTTTTTTTTCACTAACAACTTTTCACTAATAAATATCAGCAGTCACGATCGCCATGTCGTGTGCAGGTTCGATATTAAAAACCATCTACTCTCTTCGATGTACATTTATTGACTGATCGGTGTTTTTACAAAGTGCATACGCTTATGCTTATGCTACACCAGATCTTCTGTGATTTTCTTGCATATCTTGTCCAAAACACTTCAGATACCTTTTGTGATCAGAGGATTTCTGGAGCTTCCTCCAGGAATCCCAGATCTTCTGGGATTTTCTTTTATATTATGCCCAAAATACTTCAGATACCTTTTGTGGTCAGAGGGTTTCTGGACATTCCTCCAGGAAATCCCAGTCTTCTGGGATTTCCTTGTATATTACGCCCAAAATACTTCAGATACCTTTTGTGGTCAGAGGATTTCTGGAGCTTCCACCAGGAAATCCCAGATCTTCTGGGATTTTCTTGCATATTATGTCCAAAACACTTCAGATACCTTTTGTGGTCAGAGGATTTCTGGAGCTTCCTCCAGGAAATCCCAGATCTTCCGGGATTTTCTTGCATATTTTGTCCAAAACACTTCAGATACCTTTTGTGATCACAGGATTTCTGGAGCTTCCTCCAGGAAATCCCAGATCTTCTGCGATTTTCTTGTATATTATGTCCAAAACACTTCAGATATCTTTTGTGGTCAGAGGATTTCTGGAGCTTCCACCAGGAAATCCCAGATCTTCTGGGATTTTCTTGCATATTATGTCCAAAACACTTCAGATACCTTTTGTGGTCAAAGGATTTCTGGAGCTTCCTCCAGAAAATCCCAGATCTTTTGGGATTTTCTTGTATATTATGCCCAAAACACTTCAGATACCTTTTGTGGTCAGAGGATTTCTGGACATTCCTCCAGGAAATCCCAGTCTTCTGGGATTTCCTTGTATATTACGCTCAAAACACTTCAGATATCTTTTGTGGTCAGAGGATTTCTGGAGCTTCCACCAGGAAATCCTAGATCTTCTAGGATTTTCTTGCATATTATGTCCAAAACACTTCAGATACCTTTTGTGGTCAGAGGATTTCTGGAGCTTCCACCAGGAAATCCCAGATCTTCTGGGATTTTCTTGCATATTATGTCCAAAACACTTCAGATACCTTTTGTGGTCAGAGGATTTCTGGAGCTTCCTCCAGGAAATCCCAGATCTTCTGCGATTTTCTTGTATATTATGCCCAAAATACTTCAGATACCTTTTGTGGTCAGATGGTTTCTGGACATTCCTCCAGGAAATTCCAGTCTTCCGGGATTTCCTTGTATATTATGCCCAAAACACTTCAGATACCTTTTGTGGTCAGAGGATTTCTGGAGCTTCCACCAGGAAATCCTAGATCTTCCGGGATTTTCTTGCATATTCTGTCCAAAACACTTCAGATACCTTTTGTGGTCAGAGGATTTCTGGAGCTTCCTCCAGAAAATCCCAGATCTTCTGGGATTTTCTTGTATATTATGCCCAAAACACTTCAGATACCTTTTGTGGTCAGAGGATTTCTGGACATTCCTCCAGGAAATCCCAGACTTCTGGGATTTCCTTGTATATTACGCTGAAAACACTTCAAATATCTTTTGTGGTCAGAGGATTTCTGGAGCTTCCACCAGGAAATCCCAGATCTTCTGAGATTTTCTTGTATATTATGCCCAAAACACTTCAGATACCTTTTGTGCTCAGAGGATTTCTGGAGCTTCCTCCAGGAAATCCCAGATCTTCTGGGATTTTCTTGTATATTATGCCCAAAACACTTCAGATACCTTTTGTGGTCAGAGGGTTTCTGGACATTCCTCCAGGAAATCCCAGTCTTCCGGGATTTCCTTGTATATTATGCCCAAAACACTTCAGATACCTTTTGTGGTCAGAGGATTTCTGGAGCTTCCACCAGGAAATCCTAGATCTTCCGGGATTTTCTTGCATATTATGTCCAAAACACTTCAGATACCTTTTGTGGTCAGAGGATTTCCGGAGCTTCCACCAGGAAATCCCAGATCTTCTGCGATTTTCTTGTATATTATGCCCAAAACACTTCAGATATCTTTTGTGGTCAGAGGATTTCTGGAGCTTCCACCAGGAAATCCCAGATCTTCTGAGATTTTCTTGTATATTATGCCCAAAACACTTCAGATACCTTTTGTGCTCAGAGGATTTCTGGACATTCCTCCAGGAAATCCCAGTCTTCTGGCATTTCCTTGTATATTACGCCCAAAACACTTCAGATATCTTTTGTGGTCGGAGGATTTCTGGAGCTTCCACCAGGAAATCCCAGATCTTCTGGGATTTTCTTGCATATTATGTTCAAAACACTTCAGATACCTTTTGTGGTCAGAGGATTTCTGGAGCTTCCTCCAGGAAATCCCAGATCTTCTGGGATTTTCTTGCATATTATGTCCAAAACACTTCAGATACCTTTTGTGGTCAGAGGATTTCTGGAGCTTCCTCCAGGAAATCCCAGATCTTCTGGGATTTTCTTGCATATTATGTCCAAAACACTTCAGATACCTTTTGTGGTCAGAGGATTCCAGGACCTTCCTCCTGGAAATTATAGATCTTAGCACACTTCAAGTTAAAAGAAGGTTCTAAATGGATTTAAAGTTATAGGCCATCTTCACTCATAGTTTTTCTCATAGTTAGATAATCGACTTTAAAGATTTTCAGACAGTTTTATGCATTTCTCGTCAAATTTTCCTCCTTTTCAAGTGAAATTTTGTACATCTCAAGCCTGAAGGAGGCTCTAAGCAGATGTAAAGTGTGAGGCCGCTATCTCTCATAGTTTCCGAGATAATCGACTTTAAAGATTTTCAGACACTCTTATGCATTTCTCATCCAATTTTCCTCATTTCCAAGTGAAATTTGCAAATCTCAAGCCTGAAGGAGGCTCTAAACAGATGTAAAGTTTGAGGCCTCTATCTCTCATAGTTTCCGAGATAATCGACTTTAAAAATTTTCATACACTTTTGTGCATTTCTCGTCCAATTTTCCTTATTTTCGAGTTAAATTCTGCACATCTCAAGCCTGAAGGAGGCTCTAAACAGATGCAAAGTTTGAGGCCCCTATCTCTAATAGTTTCCGAAATAATCGACTTTAAAGATTTTCAAACACTTTAATGCTTTTCTCGTCCAATTCACCTCATTTCCAAGTGAAATATTACACAGCTCAAGCCTGAAGGAGGCTCTAAACAGATGCAAAATTTGAGGTACCTATCTCTCATAGTTTCCGAGATAATCGATTTTAAAGATTTTCAGACACTTTCGTGCCTTTCTCGTCCAATTTTCCTTATTTCCGAGTTAAATTCTGCACATCTCAAGCCTGAAGGAGGCTCTAAACAGATGTAAAGTTTGAGGCCCCTATCTCTCATAGTTTCCGAGATAATCGACTTTAAAAATTTTCAAACACTTTTGTGCATTTCTCGTCCGATTTTCCTTATTTCCGAGTTAAATTCTGCACATCTCAAGCCTGAAGGAGGCTCTAAACAGATGCAAAGTTTGAGGCCCCTATCTCTCATAGTTTCCGAGATAATCGACTTTAAAGATTTTCAAACACTTTCGTGCATTTCTCGTCCAATTTTCCTTGTTTCCGAGTTAAATTCTGCACATCTCAAGCCTGAAGGAGGCTCTAAACAGATACAAAGTTTGAGGCCCCTATCTCTCATAGTTTCCGAGATAATCGACTTTAAAGATTTTCAAACACTTTAATGCTTTTCTCGTCCAATTCACCTCATTTCCAAGTGAAATATTACACAGCTCAAGCCTGAAGGAGGCTCTAAACAGATGCAAAATTTGAGGTACCTATCTCTCATAGTTTCCGAGATAATCGATTTTAAAGATTTTCAGACACTTTCGTGCCTTTCTCGTCCAATTTTCCTTATTTCCGAGTTAAATTCTGCAAATCTCAAGCCTGAAGGAGGCACTAAACAGATGTAAAGTTTGAGGCCCCTATCTCTCATAGTTTCCGAGATAATCGACTTTAAAGATTTTCAAACACTTTCGTGCATTTCTCGTCCAATTTTCCTTATTTCCGAGTTAAATTCTGCACATCTCAAGCCTGAAGGAGGCTCTAAACAGATGCAAAGTTTGAGGCCCCTATCTCTCATAGTTTCCGAGATAATCGATTTTAAAGATTTTCAAACACTTTTATGCATTTCTCGTGCAATTTTCCTTGTTTCCGAGTTAAATTCTGCACATCTCAAGCCTGAAGGAGGCTCTAAACAGATGTAAAGTTTGAGGCCTCTATCTCTCATAGTTTCCGAGATAATCGACTTCAAAAATTTTCAAACACTTTTGTGCATTTCTCGTCAAATTTTCCTTATTTCCGAGTTAAATTCTGCACATCTCAAGCCTGAAGGAGGCTCTAAACAGATGCAAAGTTTGAGGCCCCTATCTCTCATAGTTTCCGAGATAATCGACTTTAAAGATTTTCAAACACTTTCGTGCATTTCTCGTCCAATTTTCCTTGTTTCCGAGTTAAATTCTGCACATCTCAAGCCTGAAGGAGGCTCTAAACAGATGCAAAGTTTGAGGCCCCTATCTCTCATAGTTTCCGAGATAATCGATTTTAAAGATTTTCAAACACTTTTATGCATTTCTCGTGCAATTTTCCTTGTTTCCGAGTTAAATTCTGCACATCTCAAGCCTGAAGGAGGCTCTAAACAGATGTAAAGTTTGAGGCCCCTATCTCTCATAGTTTCCGAGATAATCGACTTTAAAGATTTTCAAACACTTTCGTGCATTTCTCGTCCAATTTTCCTTGTTTCCGAGTTAAATTCTGCACATCTCAAGCCTGAAGGAGGCTCTAAACAGATGCAAAGTTTGAGGCCCCTATCTCTCATAGTTTCCGAGATAATCGATTTTAAAGATTTTCAAACACTTTTATGCATTTCTCGTGCAATTTTCCTTGTTTACGAGTTAAATTCTGCACATCTCAAGCCTGAAGGAGGCTCTAAACAGATGTAAAGTTTGAGGCCTCTATCTCTCATAGTTTCCGAGATAATCGACTTCAAAAATTTTCAAACACTTTTGTGCATTTCTCGTCAAATTTTCCTTATTTCCGAGTTAAATTCTGCACATCTCAAGCCTGAAGGAGGCTCTAAACAGATGCAAAGTTTGAGGCCCCTATCTCTCATAGTTTCCGAGATAATCGACTTTAAAAATTTTCAAACACTTTTGTGCATTTCTCGTCAAATTTTCCTTATTTCCGAGTTAAATTCTGCATATCTCAAGCCTGAAGGAGGCTCTAAACAGATGTAAAGTTTGAGGCCCCTATCTCTCATAGTTTCCGAGATAATCGACTTTAAAGATTTTCAAACACTTTCGTGCATTTCTCGTCCAATTTTCCTTATTTCCGAGTTAAATTCTGCATATCTCAAGCCTGAAGGAGGCTCTAAACAGATGTAAAGTTTGAGGCCCCTATCTCTCATAGTTTCCGAGATAATCGACTTCAAAAATTTTCAAACACTTTTGTGCATTTCTCGTCAAATTTTCCTTGTTTCCGAGTTAAATTCTGCACATCTCAAGCCTGAAGGAGGCTCTAAACAGATGTAAAGTTTGAGGCCCCTATCTCTCATAGTTTCCGAGATAATCGACTTTAAAAATTTTCAAACACTTTTGTGCATTTCTCGTCCGATTTTCCTTATTTCCGAGTTAAATTCTGCACATCTCAAGCCTGAAGGAGGCTCTAAACAGATGTAAAGTTTGAGGCCCCTATCTCTCATAGTTTCCGATATAATCGACTTTAAAGATTTTCAAACACTTTCGTGCATTTCTCGTCCAATTTTCCTTGTTTCCGAGTTAAATTCTGCTCATCTCAAGCCTGAAGGAGGCTCTAAACAGATGTAAAGTTTGAGGCCCCTATCTCTCATAGTTTCCGAGATAATCGACTTTAAAGATTTTCAAACACTTTTATGCATTTCTCGTCCAATTTTCCTTATTTCGAGTTAAATTCTGCACATCTCAAGCCTGAAGGAGGCTCTAAACAGATGTAAAGTTTGAGGCCCCTATCTCTCATAGTTTCCGAGATAATCGACTTTAAAGATTTTCAAACACTTTTATGCATTTCTCGTCCAATTTTCCTTATTTCTGAGTTAAATTCTGCACATCTCAAGCCTGAAGGAGGCTCTAAACAGATGTAAAGTTTGAGGCCTCTATCTCTCATAGTTTCCGAGATAATCGACTCTAAAAAATATCAAGCACTTTTCGCAATTCACGTCCAATTTTCCTTGTTTCCGAGTTAAATTCTGCACATCTCAAGCCTGAAGGAGGCTCTAAACAGATGCAAAGTTTGAGGCCCCTATCTCTCATAGTTTCCGAGATAATCGACTTTAAAGATTTTCAAACACTTTAATGCTTTTCTCGTCCAATTCACCTCATTTCCAAGTGAAATATTACACAGCTCAAGCCTGAAGGAGGCTCTAAACAGATGCAAAATTTGAGGTACCTATCTCTCATAGTTTCCGAGATAATCGATTTTAAAGATTTTCAGACACTTTCGTGCCTTTCTCGTCCAATTTTCCTTATTTCCGAGTTAAATTCTGCAAATCTCAAGCCTGAAGGAGGCACTAAACAGATGTAAAGTTTGAGGCCCCTATCTCTCATAGTTTCCGAGATAATCGACTTTAAAGATTTTCAAACACTTTAATGCTTTTCTCGTCCAATTCACCTCATTTCCAAGTGAAATATTACACAGCTCAAGCCTGAAGGAGGCTCTAAACAGATGCAAAATTTGAGGTACCTATCTCTCATAGTTTCCGAGATAATCGATTTTAAAGATTTTCAGACACTTTCGTGCATTTCTCGTCCAATTTTCCTTGTTTCCGAGTTAAATTCTGCACATCTGAAGCCTGAAGGAGGCTCTAAACAGATGCAAAGTTTGAGGCCCCTATCTCTCACAGTTTCCGAGATAATCGACTTCAAAAATTTTCAAACACTTTTGTGCATTTCTCGTCCAATTTTCCTTATTTCCGAGTTAAATTCTGCACATCTCAAGCCTGAAGGAGGCTCTAAACAGATGTAAAGTTTGAGGCCTCTATCTCTCATAGTTTCCGAGATAATCGACTTTAAAGATTTTCAAACACTTTCGTGCATTTCTCGTCCAATTTTCCGTGTTTCCGAGTTAAATTCTGCACATCTCAAGCCTGAAGGAGGCTCTAAACAGATGCAAAGTTTGAGGCCCCTATCTCTCATAGTTTCCGAGATAATCGACTTTAAAGATTTTCAAACACTTTCGTGCATTTCTCGTCCAATTTTCCTTGTTTCCGAGTTAAATTCTGCACATCTGAAGCCTGAAGGAGGCTCTAAACAGATGCAAAGTTTGAGGCCCCTATCTCTCACAGTTTCCGAGATAATCGACTTCAAAAATTTTCAAACACTTTTGTGCATTTCTCGTCCAATTTTCCTTATTTCCGAGTTAAATTCTGCACATCTCAAGCCTGAAGGAGGCTCTAAACAGATGTAAAGTTTGAGGCCTCTATCTCTCATAGTTTCCGAGATAATCGACTTTAAATATTTTAAAACACTTTTGTGCATTTCTCGTTCAATTTTCCTTATTTCCGAGTTAAATTCTGCACATCTCAAGCCTGAAGGAGGCTCTAAACAGATGCAAAGTTTGAGGCCCCTATCTCTCATAGTTTCCGAGATAATCGACTTTAAAGATTTTCAAACACTTTCGTGCATTTCTCGTCCAATTTTCCTTGTTTCCGAGTTAAATTCTGCACATCTCAAGCCTGAAGGAGACTCTAAACAGATGCAAAGTTTGAGGCCCCTATCTCTCATAGTTTCCGAGATAATCGACTTTAAAGATTTTCAAACACTTTCGTGCATTTCTCGTCCAATTTTCCTTGTTTCCGAGTTAAATTCTGCACATCTCAAGCCTGAAGGAGGCTCTAAACAGATGTAAAGTTTGAGGCCCCTATCTCTCATAGTTTCCGAGATAATCGACTTTAAAAATTTTCAAACACTTTTGTGCATTTCTCGTCCGATTTTCCTTATTTCCGAGTTAAATTCTGCACATCTCAAGCCTGAAGGAGGCTCTAAACAGATGTAAAGTTTGAGGCCCCTATCTCTCATAGTTTCCGATATAATCGACTTTAAAGATTTTCAAACACTTTCGTGCATTTCTCGTCCAATTTTCCTTGTTTCCGAGTTAAATTCTGCTCATCTCAAGCCTGAAGGAGGCTCTAAACAGATGTAAAGTTTGAGGCCCCTATCTCTCATAGTTTCTGAGATAACCGACTTTAAAGATTTTCAAACACTTTTATGCATTTCTCGTCCAATTTTCCTTATTTCTGAGTTAAATTCTGCACATCTCAAGCCTGAAGGAGGCTCTAAACAGATGTAAAGTTTGAGGCCCCTATCTCTCATAGTTTCCGAGATAATCGACTTTAAAGATTTTCAAACACTTTTATGCATTTCTCGTCCAATTTTCCTTATTTCTGAGTTAAATTCTGCACATCTCAAGCCTGAAGGAGGCTCTAAACAGATGTAAAGTTTGAGGCCTCTATCTCTCATAGTTTCCGAGATAATCGACTCTAAAAAATATCAAGCACTTTTCGCAATTCACGTCCAATTTTCCTTGTTTCCGAGTTAAATTCTGCACATCTCAAGCCTGAAGGAGGCTCTAAACAGATGCAAAGTTTGAGGCCCCTATCTCTCATAGTTTCCGAGAAAATCGACTTTAAAGATTTTCAAACACTTTAATGCTTTTCTCGTCCAATTCACCTCATTTCCAAGTGAAATATTACACAGCTCAAGCCTGAAGGAGGCTCTAAACAGATGCAAAATTTGAGGTACCTATCTCTCATAGTTTCCGAGATAATCGATTTTAAAGATTTTCAGACACTTTCGTGCCTTTCTCGTCCAATTTTCCTTATTTCCGAGTTAAATTCTGCAAATCTCAAGCCCGAAGGAGGCACTAAACAGATGTAAAGTTTGAGGACCCTATCTCTCATAGTTTCCGAGATAATCGACTTTAAAGATTTTCAAACACTTTCGTGCATTTCTCGTCCAATTTTCCTTATTTCGAGTTAAATTCTGCACATCTCAAGCCTGAAGGAGGCTCTAAACAGATGTAAAGTTTGAGGCCCCTATCTCTCATAGTTTCCGAGATAATCGACTTTAAAGATTTTCAAACACTTTTATGCATTTCTCGTCCAATTTTCCTTATTTCTGAGTTAAATTCTGCACATCTCAAGCCTGAAGGAGGCTCTAAACAGATGTAAAGTTTGAGGCCTCTATCTCTCATAGTTTCCGAGATAATCGACTCTAAAAAATATCAAGCACTTTTCGCAATTCACGTCCAATTTTCCTTGTTTCCGAGTTAAATTCTGCACATCTCAAGCCTGAAGGAGGCTCTAAACAGATGCAAAGTTTGAGGCCCCTATCTCTCATAGTTTCCGAGATAATCGACTTTAAAGATTTTCAAACACTTTAATGCTTTTCTCGTCCAATTCACCTCATTTCCAAGTGAAATATTACACAGCTCAAGCCTGAAGGAGGCTCTAAACAGATGCAAAATTTGAGGTACCTATCTCTCATAGTTTCCGAGATAATCGATTTTAAAGATTTTCAGACACTTTCGTGCCTTTCTCGTCCAATTTTCCTTATTTCCGAGTTAAATTCTGCAAATCTCAAGCCTGAAGGAGGCACTAAACAGATGTAAAGTTTGAGGCCCCTATCTCTCATAGTTTCCGAGATAATCGACTTTAAAGATTTTCAAACACTTTAATGCTTTTCTCGTCCAATTCACCTCATTTCCAAGTGAAATATTACACAGCTCAAGCCTGAAGGAGGCTCTAAACAGATGCAAAATTTGAGGTACCTATCTCTCATAGTTTCCGAGATAATCGATTTTAAAGATTTTCAGACACTTTCGTGCATTTCTCGTCCAATTTTCCTTGTTTCCGAGTTAAATTCTGCACATCTGAAGCCTGAAGGAGGCTCTAAACAGATGCAAAGTTTGAGGCCCCTATCTCTCACAGTTTCCGAGATAATCGACTTCAAAAATTTTCAAACACTTTTGTGCATTTCTCGTCCAATTTTCCTTATTTCCGAGTTAAATTCTGCACATCTCAAGCCTGAAGGAGGCTCTAAACAGATGTAAAGTTTGAGGCCTCTATCTCTCATAGTTTCCGAGATAATCGACTTTAAAGATTTTCAAACACTTTCGTGCATTTCTCGTCCAATTTTCCGTGTTTCCGAGTTAAATTCTGCACATCTCAAGCCTGAAGGAGGCTCTAAACAGATGCAAAGTTTGAGGCCCCTATCTCTCATAGTTTCCGAGATAATCGACTTTAAAGATTTTCAAACACTTTCGTGCATTTCTCGTCCAATTTTCCTTGTTTCCGAGTTAAATTCTGCACATCTGAAGCCTGAAGGAGGCTCTAAACAGATGCAAAGTTTGAGGCCCCTATCTCTCACAGTTTCCGAGATAATCGACTTCAAAAATTTTCAAACACTTTTGTGCATTTCTCGTCCAATTTTCCTTATTTCCGAGTTAAATTCTGCACATCTCAAGCCTGAAGGAGGCTCTAAACAGATGTAAAGTTTGAGGCCTCTATCTCTCATAGTTTCCGAGATAATCGACTTTAAATATTTTAAAACACTTTTGTGCATTTCTCGTTCAATTTTCCTTATTTCCGAGTTAAATTCTGCACATCTCAAGCCTGAAGGAGGCTCTAAACAGATGCAAAGTTTGAGGCCCCTATCTCTCATAGTTTCCGAGATAATCGACTTTAAAGATTTTCAAACACTTTCGTGCATTTCTCGTCCAATTTTCCTTGTTTCCGAGTTAAATTCTGCACATCTCAAGCCTGAAGGAGACTCTAAACAGATGCAAAGTTTGAGGCCCCTATCTCTCATAGTTTCCGAGATAATCGACTTTAAAGATTTTCAAACACTTTCGTGCATTTCTCGTCCAATTTTCCTTGTTTCCGAGTTAAATTCTGCACATCTCAAGCCTGAAGGAGGCTCTAAACAGATGTAAAGTTTGAGGCCCCTATCTCTCATAGTTTCCGAGATAATCGACTTTAAAAATTTTCAAACACTTTTGTGCATTTCTCGTCCGATTTTCCTTATTTCCGAGTTAAATTCTGCACATCTCAAGCCTGAAGGAGGCTCTAAACAGATGTAAAGTTTGAGGCCCCTATCTCTCATAGTTTCCGATATAATCGACTTTAAAGATTTTCAAACACTTTCGTGCATTTCTCGTCCAATTTTCCTTGTTTCCGAGTTAAATTCTGCTCATCTCAAGCCTGAAGGAGGCTCTAAACAGATGTAAAGTTTGAGGCCCCTATCTCTCATAGTTTCTGAGATAACCGACTTTAAAGATTTTCAAACACTTTTATGCATTTCTCGTCCAATTTTCCTTATTTCTGAGTTAAATTCTGCACATCTCAAGCCTGAAGGAGGCTCTAAACAGATGTAAAGTTTGAGGCCCCTATCTCTCATAGTTTCCGAGATAATCGACTTTAAAGATTTTCAAACACTTTTATGCATTTCTCGTCCAATTTTCCTTATTTCTGAGTTAAATTCTGCACATCTCAAGCCTGAAGGAGGCTCTAAACAGATGTAAAGTTTGAGGCCTCTATCTCTCATAGTTTCCGAGATAATCGACTCTAAAAAATATCAAGCACTTTTCGCAATTCACGTCCAATTTTCCTTGTTTCCGAGTTAAATTCTGCACATCTCAAGCCTGAAGGAGGCTCTAAACAGATGCAAAGTTTGAGGCCCCTATCTCTCATAGTTTCCGAGAAAATCGACTTTAAAGATTTTCAAACACTTTAATGCTTTTCTCGTCCAATTCACCTCATTTCCAAGTGAAATATTACACAGCTCAAGCCTGAAGGAGGCTCTAAACAGATGCAAAATTTGAGGTACCTATCTCTCATAGTTTCCGAGATAATCGATTTTAAAGATTTTCAGACACTTTCGTGCCTTTCTCGTCCAATTTTCCTTATTTCCGAGTTAAATTCTGCAAATCTCAAGCCCGAAGGAGGCACTAAACAGATGTAAAGTTTGAGGACCCTATCTCTCATAGTTTCCGAGATAATCGACTTTAAAGATTTTCAAACACTTTCGTGCATTTCTCGTCCAATTTTCCTTATTTCCGAGTTAAATTCTGCAAATCTCAAGCCTGAAGGAGGCACTAAACAGATGTAAAGTTTGAGGCCCCTATCTCTCATAGTTTCCGAGATAATCGACTTTAAAGATTTTCAAACACTTTCGTGCATTTCTCGTCCAATTTTCCTTGTTTCCGAGTTAAATTCTGCACATCTCAAGCCTGAAGGAGGCTCTAAACAGATGCAAAGTTTGAGGCCCCTATCTCTCATAGTTTCCGAGATAATCGACTTTAAAGATTTTCAAACACTTTCGTGCATTTCTCGTCCAATTTTCCTTGTTTCCGAGTTAAATTCTGCACATCTCAAGCCTGAAGGAGGCTCTAAACAGATGCAAAGTTTGAGGCCCCTATCTCTCATAGTTTCCGAGATAATCGATTTTAAAGATTTTCAAACACTTTTATGCATTTCTCGTGCAATTTTCCTTGTTTCCGAGTTAAATTCTGCACATCTCAAGCCTGAAGGAGACTCTAAACAGATGCAAAGTTTGAGGCCCCTATCTCTCATAGTTTCCGAGATAATCGACTTTAAAGATTTTCAAACACTTTCGTGCATTTCTCGTCCAATTTTCCTTGTTTCCGAGTTAAATTCTGCACATCTCAAGCCTGAAGGAGGCTCTAAACAGATGTAAAGTTTGAGGCCCCTCTCTCTCATAGTTTCCGAGATAATCGACTTTAAAAATTTTCAAACACTTTTGTGCATTTCTCGTCCGATTTTCCTTATTTCCGAGTTAAATTCTGCACATCTCAAGCCTGAAGGAGGCTCTAAACAGATGTAAAGTTTGAGGCCCCTATCTCTCATAGTTTCCGATATAATCGACTTTAAAGATTTTCAAACACTTTCGTGCATTTCTCGTCCAATTTTCCTTGTTTCCGAGTTAAATTCTGCTCATCTCAAGCCTGAAGGAGGCTCTAAACAGATGTAAAGTTTGAGGCCCCTATCTCTCATAGTTTCCGAGATAATCGAATTTAAAAATTTTCAAACACTTTTGTGCATTTCTCGCCCAATTTTCCTTATTTCCGAGTTAAATTCTGCACATCTCAAGCCTGAAGGAGGCTCTAAACAGATGTAAAGTTTGAGGCCCCTATCTCTCATAGTTTCCGAGATAATCGACTTTAAAGATTTTCAAACACTTTTATGCATTTCTCGTCCAATTTTCCTTATTTCTGAGTTAAATTCTGCACATCTCAAGCCTGAAGGAGGCTCTAAACAGATGTAAAGTTTGAGGCCCCTATCTCTCATAGTTTCCGAGATAATCGACTTTAAAGATTTGCAAGACTTTTAAAGAAATGCACGAAAGTGTTTGAAAATCTTTAAAGTCGATTATATCGGAAACTATGAGAGATAGGAGCCTCAAACTTTACATCTGTTTAGAGCCTCCTTCAGGCTTGAGATGTGCAGAATTTACCTCGAAAATGCGGAAAATTGGACGAGAAATGAACGAAAGTGTTTGAAAATCTTTAAAATCGATTATCTCGGAAACTATGAGAGATAGGGGCCTTAAACTCCACATCTGTTTAGAGCCTCCTTCAGGCTTGAGATGTGCAGAATTTAACTTGGAAAGGAGGAAAATTGGACGAGAAATGCATAAAAATGTCTGAAAATCTTTAAAGTCGATTATCTAACTATGAGAAAAACTATGAGTGAAGATGGCCTATAACTTTAAATCCATTTAGAACCTTCTTTTAACTTGAACTGTGCTAATATCTATAATTTCCAGGAGGAAGGTCCAGAAATCTTCTGACCACAAAAGGTATCTGAAGTGTTTTGGACATAATATGCAAGAAAATCCCAGAAGATCTGGGATTTCCTGGTGGAAGCTCCAGAAATCCTCTGACCACAAAAGGTATCTTAAGTGTTTTGGGCATAATATACAAGGAAATCCCGGAAGATCTGGGATTTCTGGAGGAAGCTCCAGAAATCCTCTGACCACAAAAGGTATCTGAAGTGTTTTGGGCATAATATACAAGGAAATCCCGGAAGACTGGGATTTCTGGAGGAAGCTCCAGAAATCCTCTTACCAGAAAAGGTATCTAAAATGTTTTGGACACAATATGCAAGAAAATCCCAGAAGACTGGGATTTCCTGGTGGAAGCTCCAGAAATCCTCTGACCACAAAGGGTATCTGAAGTGTTTTGGGCATAATATACAAGAAAATCTCAGAAGATCTGGGATTTCTGGAGGAACCTCCAGAAATCCTCTGATCACAAAAGGTATCTGAAGCGTTTTGGACAAAATATGCAAGAAAATCCCGGAAGATCTGGGATTTCCTGGTGGAAGCTCCAGAAATCCTCTGACCACAAAAGGTATCTGAAGTGTTTTGGGCATAATATGCAAGAATATCCCGGAAGATCTGGGATTTCCTGGAGGAATGTCCAGAAATCCTCTGACCACAAAAGGTATCTGAAGTGTTTTGGGCATAATATACAAGAAAATCCCAGAAGATCTGGGACTTACTGGAGGAAGCTCCAGAAATCCTCTGACCACAAAAGGTATCTGAAGTGTTTTGGACATAATATGCAAGAATATCCCGGAAGATCTGGGATTTCCTGGAGGAATGTCCAGAAATCCTCTGACCACAAAAGGTATCTGAAGTGTTTTGGGCATAATATACAAGAAAATCCCAGAAGATCTGGGACTTACTGGAGGAAGCTCCAGAAATCCTCTGACCACAAAAGGTATCTGAAGTGTTTTGGACATAATATGCAAGAATATCCCGGAAGATCTGGGATTTCCTGGAGGAATGTCCAGAAATTCTCTGACCACAAAAGGTATCTGAAGTGTTTTGGACAAAATATGCAAGAAAATCCCGGAAGATCTGGGATTTCCTGGTGGAAGCTCCAGAAATCCTCTGACCACAAATGGTATCTGAAGTGTTTTGGGCATAATATGCAAGAAAATTCCGGAAGATCTGGGATTTCCTGGAGCAATGTCCAGAAACCCTCTGACCACAAAGGGTATCTGAAGTGTTTTGGGCATAATATACAAGAAAATCTCAGAAGATCTGGGATTTCTGGAGGAAGCTCCAGAAATTCTCTGACCACAAAAGGTATCTGAAGTGTTTTGGGCATAATATACAAGAAAATCTCAGAAGATCTGGGACTACCTGGAGGAAGCTCCAGAAATCCTCTGACCACAAAAGGTATCTGAAGTGTTTTGGACATAATATGCAAGAATATCCCGGAAGATCTGGGATTTCCTGGAGGAATGTCCAGAAATCCTCTGACCACAAAAGATATCTGAAGTGTTTTGGGCATAATATACAAGAAAATCCCAGAAGATCTGGGACTTACTGGAGGAAGCTCCAGAAATCCTCTGACCACAAAAGGTATCTGAAGTGTTTTGGACATAATATGCAAGAATATCCCGGAAGATCTGGGATTTCCTGGAGGAATGTCCAGAAATCCTCTGACCACAAAAGGTATCTGAAGTGTTTTGGGCATAATATACAAGAAAATCCCAGAAGATCTGGGACTTACTGGAGGAAGCTCCAGAAATCCTCTGACCACAAAAGGTATCTGAAGTGTTTTGGGCATAATATACAAGGAAATCCCAGAAGATCTGGGATTTCTGGAGGAGGCTCCAGAATCCTCTGACCACAAAAGGTATCTGAAGTGTTTTGGACATAATATACAAGGAAATCCCAGAAGATCTGGGATTTCTGGAGGAAGCTCCAGAAATACTCTGACCACAAAAGGTATCTGAAGTGTTTTGGACATAATATACAAGAAAATCCCAGAAGATCTGGGATTTCCTGGTGAAAGCTCCAGAAATCCTCTGACCACAAAAGGTATCTGAAGTGTTTTGGACATAATATACAAGAAAATCCCAGAAGATCTGGGATTTCCTGGAGGAAGCTCCAGAAATCCTCTGACCACAAAAGGTATTTGAAGTTTTTTCCGCATAATATACAAGGAAATCCTAGAAGATCTGGGATTTCTGGTGGAAGCTCCAGAAATCCTCTGACCACAAAAGGTATCTGAAGTGTTTTGGGCATAATATGCAAGAAAATCCCAGAAGATCTGGGATTTCCTGGAGGAAAATCGCGAAAAATTGCGAAAAAGCTAGGGAATTCCCTGTCCGGAACAGTGCTGGAGATGGTCCCCATGTGGATGGACTCAGATCTGATCATTTCAGGAAGAGAGATGGCGAAAAAGCTAGGGAATTGCATATCCGGATCAGTGCTGGAGATGGTCCCCATGTGGATGGACTCAGATCTGACCATTTCAGGAAGAGAGATGGCGAAAAAGCTAGGGAATTTCCTATCCAGAACAACGCTGGGGATGATCACCATGCGAATGGGCTCAGATCTGACCATTTCTGGAAGAGAGATGGCGAAAAAGCTAGGGACTTCCATATCCGGAACAATGCTGGAGATGGTCTCCATGTGAATGGACTCAGATCTGACCATTTCAGGAAGAGAGATGGCGAAAAAGCTAGGGAATTCCATATCCGGAACAATGCTGGAGATGGTCACCATGTGGATGGACTCAGATCTGACCATTTCTGGAAGAGAGATAGCGAAAAAGCTAGGGAATTTCCTGTCCAGAACAACGCTGGGGATGATCACCATGCGGATGGACTGAGATCTGACCATTTCAGGAAGAGAGATGGCGAAAAAGCTAGGGAATTCCATATCCGGAACAATGTTGGAGATGGTCACCATGTGGATGGACTCAGATCTGACCATTTCTGGAAGAGAGATGGCGAAAAAGCTAGGTAATTCCATATCCGGAACAATGCTGGAGATGGTCTCCATGTGGATGGACTCAGATCTGACCATTTCTGGAAGAGAGATAGCGAAAAAGCTAGGGAATTTCCTGTCCAGAACAATGCTGGAGATGGTCACCATGTGGATGGACTCAGATCTGACCATTTCAGAAAGAGAGATGGCGAAAAAGCTAGGGAATTCCATATCCGGAACAATGCTGGGGATAGTCATCATATGGATGGGCTCAAAACTGATCATATCTGGAGGAAAAATGAGGAAAAGTACGGTAATACCATGTCCAGAGCTTTTCCAGGGATGGTCATCTTGTGGATAAAGAGGATTTGGGGATGTCTAAAATAATGATGAGAAGGACGTCTTATGTTCGTAGATCATGAAATAGCTTTTTCTTGCAAATTCTAATTCAATTATACTGCGAGAAATTATTGATAAATGGTTTTTAGCTCGTTAAAAAACTGTGGCCGTTTTTTGCTCGTAAGATTTTTTGACAGTTTTTTTGCTCTGACACAAAAGATACAGGGTTTTTGCAATAAGGTCCTCATATAAGAATGTTGCTTCGGGAGATAAACCGGACATAGCTAAGGACATCATTCGTTGGAAGCTATTGGGGCTAATTTTCAAGCCAAATGGAAGTCGTTTAAATTGGAAGTGTCCTTGGCAAGCCGTGAAGGCTGTAATTTCGCGTGAATTGTCTGTAGGGTTAATCTCAACCTGATGAAATCCTGATTGAAGATCTAAAACGGTGAAGAACTTTGCTCTTCCTAATTGATTTAAAATCTCTTCTATTCTCGGAAGTGGGAATTTGTCTGCTACTATAGATTTGTTAACCTTTCGGTAATCAATGACCAATCGCCACTTCTTTTCCACACCGTTGGATTTCTTAGGTACTAAGAGAATGGGAGAATTGTATGGTGAAGTTGAAGGTTCAATTATGCCATCCTTAAGCATATTAGTTACTTGCGTTTGAATTTCAGTAGCTTGAGATTGAGGAATACGGTAATTTTTAATATAGACTGGTTCAGAATTCGCACATTTAATTGACTGTTGATAAAAATTATTACACGTTACTTTGTCATCTTTTAAACAGAAAATATCATTAAAACTGCTGCAAATTTTTTTAATTGAATCTTGAGCAAATTCTGGAACGTTGGATAAATCTATTTCATTAAAAAGTTGTTTTAATCTTCGCTCATCATATTCCTTATCCTTCTTTAATGAATCAACAGTGTAAAATGAATTTAAAGGCATAACTTTCGGTTTAAAGTTTTTCAATATTAATTTCTTATCCGTTGTATTTAAAAATGATACTAACGGTACATTACTGACGATTGAACTTGACGAATACACTCCAGGAGCAATTTCTTCTCCAATGACAACTGAATCTTCGGTTATAATTGCATCAACCCTTCTTACGACTTGGCTTCGAGGTGGTAAAATTAAGGTACCTTCCTCAGCTCTGTCATAGAGAGGAATTGAAATGACTTCATCTTGTACGGATAAATGTAATAAGTAACTATAATAGTCAATATTACATTTATATGATTTTAAGAAGTCTCTTCCTAAAATACCATCAAATGGAATTGAGAAATTATCATCAATTAAATGAAATTTATGTTGATCGGAATGACTCGAAAGCAAATTTAAAATAATATTACATGTTCCAAGAGATTTAAAATTTTCAGTACCAACTCCTGTAAAATTTACGGAGTCATTTCTATTTTGAAAAGTTGAGTGTATTAGTTTTTCAATTTTAAAAAGTGATATATCTGCACCAGAGTCAACCAAAAGGGTGCAGATAGATTGTGTATCTGGTACAAAAACTTTGATAAAGTTGGATAAAGAAACGTTTACTGAGTAAATCGATGGTTTTGCATCATTGCCCCCGGCTGTTGCTCCGCTGGACCAGGGGCCACAGCGTTTCCCAAATGTTGGCAACAGCCGTGCGTTTGGTACGCACCAGGACTTTCTTGCATCATACAAACACGGTAGTTATTGCTGTTATGAAAATTACCCCGTCCGCGATAATTTACTCGATTACCATGACCGCGGTAGTTCCCTCTATTATTGTAATTTCCTCTATTATTTCGGCTGTTATTATTCGAATTATTTCCACTACCAGAAGATTGTCCTCGACTACTGGAATTGCCGCGTCCTTGGTATCCTCCGCGCTTGGAATATCCTCTTTGACCGTTACTATTGGAATGTTTTTTCTGACCATATGATTTTACAAAGTTAACTTGCTTTGTATCT
Source organism: Phlebotomus papatasi (assembly GCF_024763615.1). Lineage (NCBI taxonomy): Eukaryota > Metazoa > Arthropoda > Insecta > Diptera > Psychodidae > Phlebotomus > Phlebotomus papatasi. Next base: position 3,240,269 of record NC_077225.1, on the reverse strand, counting down.
TTAGGGAGAGAAGCTTCAGCTTCTTGAGCTACAGAAACTGCTTCAGAAAAAGTTTGAGTGCGTGACGCTAAAACAACTACCTTAAGATCATTCTTGAGCCCATTCTTGAATGCGCTTGCTGCTGTCGCATCATTCAGTGCCCGAATTACTTCTGCATTACTACCATCTTGAGCAAGAATCTGAATCTTTGATAATTCATGGGAAATCTTTTCTATTTTATCAGCAAATTCGGTAACTGAACTTTGACCTTGTCGAGCTTGTGCTAATTCGTGAGTTAAGGTACTGACTGTCTTCTTAGATTCGAAGCGTTCAGAAACAGCTTTTTTCAACTGAGCATAAGTTGTAATGTTAGAAAAACTAATAGAATTTTTGGCTTTAACCTTGACCTTTATGCTAATTACAAAATTGATTAACAAAGTCTTGCTCTGTTCATTCAGGGTGTTCCAATAAAATTCTACAGCCGAAAGAAAGTCTAACATCTTATCACTTTCTCCACTGAAATCAGGAATAATTTGAGAAGCCGTTTTTATATCGAATTGAGCCATGTTTTCTATTGATGTCTGTTCTGTTTCTGTCCGATCTTCAAGTACTAAATTTTCTTCAATTTTAGCTTTATTTATCTTATCCTGTATACTTTTATAAAATTTTTCAATTTCATCAACCAAATTCTTTTCTTCTTGACCTTTCTTTTTCAAAGTTTCTAATTCTTGAGGTTCTAATTGAGTAAGTAATCTTCTATAGGCAATGACAAAACTATTATGCCAATCATTGGTAACTTCTCTTTTTATTTCTACATAATCAACAGCATACTGTCGATCAGCATTGTGCTTCTTAAAATTCTGTAGGAGTTTCTTTAAATCCTCAATAATTTTATTTAAAATTGAAAAGTCACCCATTTAGTTAATAAAAACTTAAAATTTACCCATATCTTAGATAATATAATTTGACCTATATGATTGACCTACTTTCTATGTTATTGTTTACTAAGTGTTGACAATACTTGCAATTCATTGTTTTGCTACTTGATCCGACTTTGCTTCATCAGCTGCTAGTTGTTGTTCGGTGAACTCTGCAACTTTGCACACGCTGTCTTCAATCGGCAACTCAGCAATGATGAATCGTTGACTTCATACGATCCACTCTCTCGCCAAAGTCCATCGTTGGTCGCTCACCTTAGGTGCAATTGCCTGTCGACTCAGCAACCGGATGCTCCCAGACGTCATCAGCCAGACTATATGCAACGTACGCAGGACTTTAGAAATTTGAACTTTGTGGGATCATACCTCTACGTGAAAAATTATTCATGATGAATTTTCGGAGATGTGGCAATCTTGTAGTTTATCCTGTGACAGCTTCTTTCAGCATTCTCCTTTTTTTTTTTTGATGATTTATCTCGCTGATGTTTCGCTGATCCTATTGATGTTCAGCTGATCTTCTGGACTTGGTTTTTTTTTTATTCAATGCATTTTTCGCACTATAGTTCATTTTAATCACTATTCTGGATGTTATAGTTTTTAAATCACTTTTTTTCCACTTTCGTGTTTATTGTCCAGATTCTAAAACGTTCTCTGCGGATCTTCTCAATGCTAAAACTGCTGCTTGTTGAGATGCTCTTGCCTTAATACGGGCTTTCCATTTTCTGTAGATTGCACACAGAATGATAGTAGTGATCACTGATAATATCACAAATAATATTATTTCCACTCGCTGTAGCTTCGCGAGCTCCTCTAATATGTCTTTTTCGCATCCCATCTTATCATTCTGTGGCACTATCTCAGCATCCACTTCATCTTGATGCTTATACACTCGACGATAATGGTATCGATTATTGCACATTTTCACCACCGATTAACTTTTGGGACACAATTAGATTTTTAATTTTTTTAGGATGTGGCATTTTGTGACCGAGTCACGATCGCCATGTGGAAAGTTGATCCAATAAGCTTGATGTTCGTTGATCGACTGATCGTTTATTGAGTACTTATTAGGGTGTTTCAAAAAAAAAAGTCTTTTTGGCCCAGGCGGAAAAATGTTCTATATGATGAGACAATTAAATGCTTCTTAGACATGAAAAATATCGGACGTTGTTTAGAGGTGCTCCAAGGCCACTTTAGGTACAGTGAAAATCACCAAAAATTCATAAATTCGCCCGGAATAAATTTCTCTACGGAAAACTACTGAGAATTTTGTCTCAATATTTTAGTGGAATATTGCTAATTTAGTAGACAATGTTTTTGCAAAATTTCATTGAGATCGGATAAGAAATAGATTTTTAAAAAAACAATTGGTAAGTTCAAAACTTTAAGAAATAAGAATGTGCCAACTCACATATTCGCTAATAATTCATCTTCTAGTGATCAGAAGTTAATTAATGATAGCTCATTGGAAAGGTAGTGAGTTGTACTACAATGTTTGTAAACATACCAAGTTTGGAAAATCACCGCAAGGTGGCTCAAACATGAAATGTAAGTAAAAATTGCCAAAATTTTACCCTAGAGTTGGTAACTTGAAAATTCATCTATAGAAAACTTAACAAAATATTGAAGTACTGTCTTTTGCTGATCGTAAAGGATACTTAGGATTACTTATTAACTATATGACCCCCCGTTCCGACCACTATAAATGCATGATTTGTGTGATAGAGGCTTTTCCTACAAAAATACAAACACTCTAGCTTAGAGCAAAATTCACTGGAAATTGTCTAGAGCGCACTGAAAATGTAACTCTATGGAAACTCTATCAAGTGGAATTCTTCAGGGGGCCACCTTGATTAGAATCAAGCGTCAATTTGATCTTTAACATCTACTTATTAAGCACAAAGGAAATTTCTTGAGGACATAGGACGTTCCAAACATTTTATTTTCTTTTTTTTCCTCACTTTTTAAATTGATCTAAAAAGTAACAAAAAATGTCCTAATGTTTTCTTATGTTTTCAGACATAAGAAAAAGATTGGGCGCTGTTTAAAAGTGGTACAATGGATTTTAAATTGGTTAAAAATTAAGAAAAATAAGTACGATTGTCAAGAAATCAATTTCTATACTGAAACTCAAATAAAATAGTAGGTGAGATTATTAAGAATCTCACCTAATATTTAAGAAGTCTCTTTTTCTTCTTGTAAGGAACACATAGTACTGCATTTCGTTTGTCTACGAACTCCTGCTCTGATTATATAAAAGGTTCCATTTCAGTGATAAAGGCATGGATAGAGTCACCGGAGTTACCTTAAATATAAAAATTGAAATCTGTCTTATCCCTTTTAGAGAAATTTTGTTTTCCACTTTACTTCAAGATATTTAAAAAGAATGCCTTAATTTCTAATTCTTTTACAGTGCTATTACACAAGGCTTTCCACAATTTAACTTTACATTAAATTTTGAGCATTAAGATGTTACAATGATAATGATTTTACAATTTAATTGTTTTTACAATGGCCTAAAACGCAAAATCCTTTCCTCCTAAGATCTGTCCTTGACAAATTTCTTTTAACCCCCAAAAGAAATCTTCATGTAAATTTTTTACGAAGCTTTTTTTTAATTTACCCAAGTGGCAAAATATTTTTCTTTTATTTTTCTTGACCCGGTCTTTACATCGTCCTAAAACACAATGTCCTTTCATCCTAAGACATATAATAATGACAAATTTTTTCTAGCCCCCGCAAGACGTTTTCAAGTAAATTTTTTACGAAGTTTTGTTTTTAATTTACCAAAGAAGCAAAATCTTTGTTTTTTTTAAATTTTTTTTTACCCTGTTTTTACATCGACCTAAATCACAAAATCTTTTCCTCCTAAGACCTGTCCTTGATATTTTTTTAGCCCCCAGAAGACGTTTTCACGTAAATTTTTTACGAAGCTTTTTTTTTTAATTTACCCAAGAAGCAAAATCTTTGTTTTTTTAACCCTGTCTTTACGTCGACCTAAGACAAAACACAAAATTCTTTCCTCGTAAGGCCTGTTCTTGATAATTTTTTTTAGCGCCCAGAAGACGTTTTCATATAAATTTTTTACGAAGCTTTTTTTTTAATTTACCCAAGAAGCAAAATCTTTGTTTTCTTAACCCTGTTTTTACATCGACCTAAAACACAAAATCCTTTCCTCCTAAGACATGTCCTTGACAAATTTCTTTTAATCCCCAAAAAACATTTTCACATAAATTTTTCACTTAAATCATTTTATCCCATTTTATGGACAATATAATGGAGATATCAACTTGGAATATTCTGAGTTCCCCCCATAAGTCGATCCAGTAACTTCAGTTTCATCCCAATGTCTATTCTTCCCCTCTAGAGATCACTATTTTGGACATATCTTCAGATCGAAACCATCGATCCTTTTCATTTTTGGATATGTTTTAGATATAGCTAAGGCGAACATTTTATCCTCAGACATCAATATCGTTCAGAAAATACTATTTGGAATGTAGGAGATAAGCTTTTAAACTTTTACAGCAGTGAATTTCAGCATAAAAAATTTAACCAAATAAACGGGAGGCAGAGCGTCCCAGGCTTGGCGAACCGCTCGAACACCAGAGAAAAAGCTTTGCCTTTATGCATTTTCGAAATTCTTCTGGTGCATATAAAATTATTGACGAATTTAATTTGTCTATAAATCACCACAAAACCGTCTTGAAGTTGAAAATTGTTCATGAAGAGGGTTTCAAAATTCAAGTTTTAAGTAATTAATTGACCAAATCGGGTGAAAATTAGGCCTTTGACCTTTAAAAACTGACACTGATGATTTTTTCGGTAAAAGGTGTCAAAGGACGAAATCTTCAGCTTGACTACCTCTAAAACATTTCCAAAAATGAGCGAAATCGCCAAGGCCAATTGTTTGCAAAGTCAAAAACATGTTTTTGGAGGGGATAAAGGGGTGGGGGTAATTTTGGTAAATTAGTTCGATAGAAAATGTTGACTCGTGGGGGTGGGGTCAGCGAAGGCCGGAAGTCAATATCTCTTACCGTTTGGTAACCAGGATCGAGATATGTTGATAAAACACAATTGTTAAAACTGTTCTTTCTTGACGTTTGAGCAGTTAAAATTGATCGAAAGTGTGTAAAACTTCAAGATCTATCAGAAAAACTACATTTCTACATTTCGTCTAAATCAGTTAAAAATACATACGCAATTTTTTCATTGGCCTTGAAAATTCCAAGTCGTATAATACAATGACAAAAAATGAAACTAATTTTCAAGAGCTCTTGCAGCAAAAAGAGAACAAATAAAAAAAAACATTGAAAAAATTGAATTGAAATAATTATTTTTATTTATTTATTTTATTTTATTCTGTATTACTTTACTACTCTTACCAGGACCGAATTCGCGTGGGTTCCCAAGGATCTCTGGCACCAGATCTCCATATCTAATGTTTTATAAAAGCATGTAAATTTTGGTTTTTTTTAATCCAATGATTTCTCATTGAATTATCACACCTTCTTCCTAATTCCCCCAATTAGGGACTTGATAAACCCACGGTTTGGAACGGATTTCTAACACTTCCTATCAAAATCTGGTAAGCTTTCAGATGTCTGACCCATTTTCCTGAGATTTGTCTTCAAAATTCCCCAGTATTTCTTAATCTTCCAGAGTGTAGGACGGGTTAAATATGTTTCCCATAGCCTTGAAACCTTTGAAAAGATGAACTTTGAGTTTCCGCAACCTTGTTTTAGCATTTTGACGCTGTTTGTCGGTCCAATGGGAACAGCCTGAAGTTTGAAAGTTATTAAATCATTCCTCCTCTTGATTTTATGAACGAAGCTCCAATGTATTCCCATTTATTTGCCAACATTTTACAAGAAAAGATCGAATTGCTTCTCAAAAACCTCTTGCACTTTCTGTTACATCCTCTTGTCCTGAATATTAGAGGTTCGGCCACTTAGTCCTGGCTTCTCAGCAACAGTCATAAAATTCTTGAACCGAATTATAATCTTTCAGATAGTGGTATGACACACCTTCCGGTTAATTTCTCGATTTCAGCATTACTTACATTTGGACTCTTAAGATATCTGTCAAATTTCAATTCTCGCAAGGAAAGGATTTTGCGTTTTAGGACGATTCAAAAGCAGGATAAAAAAAATATTTTGCTACTTGGGTAAATTAAAAAAAAAGCTTCGTGAAAAATTCCCGTGAAAACATCTTCTGGTGGCTAAAAAAATATCAAGGACAGGTCTTTAGAGGAAAAGATTTTGTGGTTTAGGTCGATGTAAAAATAGGGTAAAAAAACAAAGATTTTGCTTCTTCGGTAAATTAAAAAAAAAAGCTTCGTGAAAAATTTACGTGAAAACGTCTTTTGGGGGCTAAAAAAAATATCAAGGACAGGTCTTAGGAGTAAAAGATTTTGTGGTTTAGGTCTATGTAAAAACAGGGTTAAAAAACAAAGATTTTCCTTCTTCGGTAAATTAAAAAAAAAGCTTCGCAAAAAATTTACGTGAAAACGTCTTCTGGGGGCTGAAAAAAAATGTGAAGGACAGGTCTTACGAGGAAAGAATTTTGTGTTTTGTTTAGGTCGACGTAAAGATAGGGTCAATTAAAAAAAAATTTGGCTACTTGGGTAAATTAAAAAAAAAAGCTTCGTGAAAAATTTACGCGACGTCTTCTGGGGGCTAAAAAAATATCAAGGACAGGTCTTAGGAGGAAAAGATTTTGTGTTTTAGGTCTATGTAAAAACAGGGTTAAAAAAACAAAGATTTTGCTTCTTGGGTAAATTAAAAAAAAAGCTTCGTAAAAAATTTATATGAAAACGTCTTCTGGGCGCTAAAAAAAATTATCAAGAACAGGCCTTACGAGGAAAGAATTTTGTGTTTTGTCTTAGGTCGACGTAAAGACAGGGTTAAAAAAACAAAGATTTTGCTTCTTGGGTAAATTAAAAAAAAAGCTTCGTAAAAAATTTACGTGAAAACGTCTTCTGGGGGCTAAAAAAAATATCAAGGACAGGTCTTAGGAGGAAAAGATTTTGTGATTTAGGTCGATGTAAAAACAGGGTAAAAAAAAATTTAAAAAAAAACAAAGATTTTGCTTCTTGGGTAAATTAAAAAAAAAAGCTTCGTAAAAAATTTACGTGAAAACGTCTTCTGGGGGCTAAAAAAAATATCAAGGACAGGTCTTAGGAGGAAAAGATTTTGTGATTTAGGTCGATGTAAAAACAGGGTAAAAAAAAATTTAAAAAAAAACAAAGATTTTGCTTCTTGGGTAAATTAAAAAAAAAGCTTCGTAAAAAATTTACGTGAAAACGTCTTCTGGGGGCTAAAAAAATATCAAGGACAGGTCTTAGGAGGAAAAGATTTTGTGATTTAGGTCGATGTAAAAACAGGGTAAAAAAAAATTTAAAAAAAACAAAGATTTTGCTTCTTTGGTAAATTAAAAACAAAACTTCGTAAAAAATTTACTTGAAAACGTCTTGCGGGGGCTAGAAAAAATTTGTCATTATTATATGTCTTAGGATGAAAGGACATTGTGTTTTAGGACGATGTAAAGACCGGGTCAAGAAAAATAAAAGAAAAATATTTTGCCACTTGGGTAAATTAAAAAAAAGCTTCGTAAAAAATTTACATGAAGATTTCTTTTGGGGGTTAAAAGAAATTTGTCAAGGACAGATCTTAGGAGGAAAGGATTTTGCGTTTTAGGCCATTGTAAAAACAATTAAATTGTAAAATCATTATCATTGTAACATCTTAATGCTCAAAATTTAATGTAAAGTTAAATTGTGGAAAGCCTTGTGTAATAGCACTGTAAAAGAATTAGAAATTAAGGCATTCTTTTTAAATATCTTGAAGTAAAGTGGAAAACAAAATTTCTCTAAAAGGGATAAGACAGATTTCAATTTTTATATTTAAGGTAACTCCGGTGACTCTATCCATGCCTTTATCACTGAAATGGAACCTTTTATATAATCAGAGCAGGAGTTCGTAGACAAACGAAATGCAGTACTATGTGTTCCTTACAAGAAGAAAAAGAGACTTCTTAAATATTAGGTGAGATTCTTAATAATCTCACCTACTATTTTATTTGAGTTTCAGTATAGAAATTGATTTCTTGACAATCGTACTTATTTTTCTTAATTTTTAACCAATTTAAAATCCATTGTACCACTTTTAAACAGCGCCCAATCTTTTTCTTATGTCTGAAAACATAAGAAAACATTAGGACATTTTTTGTTACTTTTTAGATCAATTTAAAAAGTGAGGAAAAAAAAGAAAATAAAATGTTTGGAACGTCCTATGTCCTCAAGAAATTTCCTTTGTGCTTAATAAGTAGATGTTAAAGATCAAATTGACGCTTGATTCTAATCAAGGTGGCCCCCTGAAGAATTCCACTTGATAGAGTTTCCATAGAGTTACATTTTCAGTGCGCTCTAGACAATTTCCAGTGAATTTTGCTCTAAGCTAGAGTGTTTGTATTTTTGTAGGAAAAGCCTCTATCACACAAATCATGCATTTATAGTGGTCGGAACGGGGGGTCATATAGCTAATAAGTAATCCTAAGTATCCTTTACGATCAGCAAAAGACAGTACTTCAATATTTTGTTAAGTTTTCTATAGATGAATTTTCAAGTTACCAACTCTAGGGTAAAATTTTGGCAATTTTTACTTACATTTCATGTTTGAGCCACCTTGCGGTGATTTTCCAAACTTGGTATGTTTACAAACATTGTAGTACAACTCACTACCTTTCCAATGAGCTATCATTAATTAACTTCTGATCACTAGAAGATGAATTATTAGCGAATATGTGAGTTGGCACATTCTTATTTCTTAAAGTTTTGAACTTACCAATTGTTTTTTTAAAAATCTATTTCTTATCCGATCTCAATGAAATTTTGCAAAAACATTGTCTACTAAATTAGCAATATTCCACTAAAATATTGAGATAAAATTCTCAGTAGTTTTCCGTAGAGAAATTTATTCCGGGCGAATTTATGAATTTTTGGTGATTTTCACTGTACCTAAAGTGGCCTTGGAGCACCTCTAAACAACGTCCGATATTTTTCATGACTAAGAAGCATTTAATTGTCTCATCATATAGAACATTTTTCCACCTGGGCCAAAAAGATCTAAAAAATTTTTTTTATTTTGACACACCCTAGTACTTATGCTTAATATACATACACTTGACATTCATACACATTCATATATTATGTTTATGCCACATTACGCCCAAAACACTTCAGATATCTTTTGTGGTCAGAGGATTTCTGGAGCTTCCACCAGGAAATCCTAGATCTTCTGGGATTTTCTTGTATATTATGCCCAAAACACTTCAGATACCTTTTGTGATCAGAGGATTTCTGGAGCTTCCACCAGGAAATCCCAGATCTTCTGGGATTTTCTTGCATATTATGTCCAAAACACTTCAGATACCTTTTGTGGTCAGAGGATTTCTGGACATTCCTCCAGGAAATCCCAGATCTTCTGGGATTTCCTTGTATATTATGCCCAAAACACTTCAGATACCTTTTGTGATCAGAGGATTTCTGGAGCTTCCTCCAGGAAATCCCAGATCTTCTGGGATTTCCTTGTATATTATGCCCAAAACACTTCAGATACCTTTTGTGGTCAGAGGATTTCTGGAGCTTCCACCAGGAAATCCTAGATCTTCTGGGATCTTCTTGCATATTATGTCCAAAACACTTCAGATACCTTTTGTGGTCAGAGGATTTCTGGAGCTTCCTCCAGAAAATCCCAGATCTTCTGGGATTTTCTTGTATATTATGCCCAAAACACTTCAGATACCTTTTGTGATCAGAGGATTTCTGGAGCTTCCACCAGGAAATCCCAGATCTTCTGGGATTTTCTTGCATATTATGTCCAAAACACTTCAGATACCTTTTGTGGTCAGAGGATTTCTGGACATTCCTCCAGGAAATCCCAGACTTCTGGGATTTCCTTGTATATTATGTCCAAAACACTTCAGATACCTTTTGTGGTCAGAGGATTTCTGGACATTCCTCCAGGAAATCCCAGATCTTCTGGGAGTTCCTTGTATATTATGCCCAAAACACTTCAGATACCTTTTGTGATCAGAGGATTTCTGGACATTCCTCCAGGAAATCCCAGATCTTCTGGGATTTCCTTGTATATTATGCCCAAAACAATTCAGATACCTTTTGTGGTCAGAGGATTTCTGGAGCTTCCTCCAGGAAATCCCAGATCTTCTGGGATTTCCTTGTATATTATGCCCAAAACACTTCAGATACCTTTTGTGGTCAGAGGATTTCTGGAGCTTCCACCAGGAAATCCTAGATCTTCTGGGATCTTCTTGCATATTATGTCCAAAACACTTCAGATACCTTTTGTGGTCAGAGGATTTCTGGAGCTTCCTCCAGAAAATCCCAGATCTTCTGGGATTTTCTTGTATATTATGCCCAAAACACTTCAGATACCTTTTGTGATCAGAGGATTTCTGGAGCTTCCAACAGGAAATCCCAGATCTTCTGGGATTTTCTTGCATATTATGTCCAAAACACTTCAGATACCTTTTGTGGTCAGAGGATTTCTGGACATTCCTCCAGGAAATCCCAGATCTTCTGGGATTTCCTTGTATATTATGTCCAAAACACTTCAGATACCTTTTGTGGTCAGAGGATTTCTGGACATTCCTCCAGGAAATCCCAGATCTTCTGGGAGTTCCTTGTATATTATGCCCAAAACACTTCAGATACCTTTTGTGATCAGAGGATTTCTGGACATTCCTCCAGGAAATCCCAGATCTTCTGGGATTTCCTTGTATATTATGCCCAAAACAATTCAGATACCTTTTGTGGTCAGAGGATTTCTGGAGCTTCCTCCAGGAAATCCCAGATCTTCTGGGATTTCCTTGTATATTACGCCCAAAACACTTCAGATATCTTTTGTGGTCAGAGGATTTCTGGAGCTTCCACCAGGAAATCCTAGATCTTCTGGGATCTTCTTGCATATTATGTCCAAAACACTTCAGATACCTTTTGTGGTCAGAGGATTTCTGGAGCTTCCTCCAGAAAATCCCAGATCTTCTGGGATTTTCTTGTATATTATGCCCAAAACACTTCAGATACCTTTTGTGATCAGAGGATTTCTGGAGCTTCCACCAGGAAATCCCAGATCTTCTGGGATTTTCTTGCATATTATGTCCAAAACACTTCAGATACCTTTTGTGGTCAGAGGATTTCTGGACATTCCTCCAGGAAATCCCAGATCTTCTGGGATTTCCTTGTATATTATGTCCAAAACACTTCAGATACCTTTTGTGGTCAGAGGATTTCTGGACATTCCTCCAGGAAATCCCAGATCTTCTGGGATTTCCTTGTATATTATGCCCAAAACACTTCAGATACCTTTTGTGATCAGAGGATTTCTGGAGCTTCCACCAGGAAATCCCAGATCTTCTGGGATTTTCTTGCATATTATGTCCAAAACACTTCAGATACCTTTTGTGGTCAGAGGATTTCTGGAACTTCCTCCAGGAAATCCCAGATCTTCTGGGATTTTCTTGCATATTATGTCCAAAACACTTCAGATACCTTTTGTGGTCAGAGGATTTCTGGAGCTTCCTCCAGGAAATCCCAGATCTTCTGGGATTTCCTTGTATATTATGCCCAAAACACTTCAGATACCTTTTGTGGTCAGAGGATTTCTGGAGCTTCCTCCAGGAAATCCCAGATCTTCTGGGATTTTCTTGCATATTATGTCCAAAACACTTCAGATACCTTTTGTGGTCAGAGGATTTCTGGAGCTTCCTCCAGGAAATCCCAGATCTTCTGGGATTTTCTTGCATATTATGTCCAAAACACTTCAGATACCTTTTGTGGTCAGGGGATTTCTGGAGCTTCCTCCAGGAAATCCCAGATCTTCTGGGATTTCCTTGTATATTCAGTTCCCTCAGTGCACTTGAGCAGTGAGGTCACTTTTTTGCAAGAGTGTCCAATTATAATTGAGCTCTCTCACAAAGAAAAAGTTTTTTAAATAATTTCCCACGTTTTGGAGATCCAAGAAAAAATCTCTTTCCTTGAAAAGTACAACCCTTGAAATGCAAGAAGAGGGGGAGAAGCACCCCGATCCACCTGATAGAGGGAAATCGGAAACTGAAAGGATTAGGTATGAATATCAAGAAAACGTCAAGTACAATGGATACAAAGTCATCATCTGGAAGAAAGGAATGAGTCCTACACTTGTTGGGGAGATAATTCTGGAGGATTTCTCAAAAGAGCAAGTCCGCTTAATCGCGAAAAATGGTGCAAATAGCGTGATCATACACTGTAACTCCGCATCTGTAGCAAACACTATTGCCAAAAACCAGAAATTGACTCGGGAGGATTATAAAGCTTATATACCGATCTACTATGTAACAAGCTGCGCATTAATCTTCGATATCGATGTTAAATACTCTGCAAGTGACGTCATGAAGAGAATGGAAACAGGCCAGTTTGAAATACATAGCATCGAAAGAATCCGAAGACGGGCTGGAGATGGAAACCAGGAGCTCATAGATACTAGGCGAGTCAAAGTGTATTTCCATGGAACAGACATTCCAGAGTATGTGTTCATGAATTTGGTGAGACTTACGTGCGAACCATTCATTCACAACATTGTCACGTGCAAAAAATGCTGGAAAATAGGACATAGCTCCAAACGCTGCCAACAAGAACATCTAAAATGTAGGCGCTGCCTTGAAAATCACCTTGAAACATCCTGTGAAGCAGAATCATATAAATGTGCGTCATGCACAGGTAACCACAGCTCAACTTACGCAATGTGTAGAGAAAGGAAAAAACAGCGCGACATCGCAACCGCAATGGCCACAAGAAACCTCAGCAGAAATGAAGCAAACGATCTCTTTCCGAAACTGCGAAAAAATCCATTTGCCTTTAACCAGATCGTGACACAGAACAAGTACTCTGTCTTGGAAAATGAAGATTTTGATACAAACTTCCCACCACTCAATGTGTCACGCAAGAAAACAAATGATATACTGAATATCCCAGCACATGGAAAACCAGAGTTACCAATAATTGAGAGAAGAGGACGAAGCACCACCAGGCGCCCAGGCCCAGACACTTCAAACCAAGGGAGAAAAAGAGACAAGAGTCAACTAACGGATGACGAGCTACTCGATGAGGAGATTCAACGAGTGAAAAGGGAGCGCAGAATCATGCAACAGAAACAGATGAGTCAAAATGCACAGCAAAATACTAACTCCAGTCAGCAAACTTCCACCACAAAAACAACTAACACACAAACAATTCCTAGCTCCTCCACCTCTTCCAACACCTCCCATCAGGCCCTAACTCAAAAACCAAAAACAAGTACACAAAATCCAACAATTTCAATCACACAAACAAACAAACAACAGAATGAAAATAAACTGGACTTCACGAACAATTATGCAGAAGAAACCAGACAGACAATCATACAATCACTTAATTACGTGGATAATAATATAGATCCAAGATATATTAGTAAACACATGGAAACAGATCAATGACTTAATGAAAATAATCACACAGCAAATCAGCGTCGGTCGTTGGACGGCTCTGGTTCCTCCGCGGATTTCACGGAGGAGCCGGGGCGGTCTGAGGACCGACGCCTATCATACAATGAATTACAAAATGAAAATAATAGAGATCCCTCAATGGGATCACCCATTAGCCCAATCCCAGCTGGTTTAGATGATTCTTCACTAGCTGTAAATGATTTGAACCAGCAAAACGGTAACTATACAATTCAACAAACTCACAATAAAACTAACTTTAACATTATACAATTCAACCCAAACGGTATCATAAATAAGTTTGAAGAAATCAAATTACTTATTCATAAATACGAACCATCACTTTTATGTATCCAAGAAACACACTTGAAACCTAACCGTGACTTTAAAATGAAATCCTTTTCGGAATACAGAAAAGACGGCACTCTGGTCGAAGGTGATCGTGCAAAAGGCGGTGTAATAACACTTGTCAAGACTGAAATACCACACAAACATCTAAACATTCAAACCAGTTTACAAGCAGTAGCTATACAAGTCGAATTTCCCTTTAAATTCACTGTGTGCAATATCTATATCCCTCCTTCTCAATCAATAGATTTAAATGATATAAACACACTCATTAGACAACTGCCGCGTCCATTCATTTTTATGGGTGACCTAAATGCACACAGCCCTCTTTGGGATAATAATTGCAATAGAAGCGACAATCGGGGCAAGTTATTCGAAGATATATTAACAGAAAATCAGCTATATCTTTATAATACAGGGGAACCAACTCACATGAGTTTTGCCTACGGGTCCATGTCTTCAATTGATGTCTGTCTCACAAATATGTCCTTGAGTAACCGTTTTACTTGGTCTGTCCACGACGACCTTTGCGGAAGTGACCACTACCCTATAGTATTATCACTCAATGAAAAAATAGAGGTACGTAACTTAAGGAAAAAATGGAAGATTAGGAAAGCTAATTGGGAAAAATACCAAGATTTAGCAATTCTTAATAGAACATTTGAAGACATTCAAGAGCAAACTCAGTATATTAATAGTGTAATAACAAGTGCCGCTGAGCAAGCAATACCTAAAACATCTGGAAGATATAAGCGCCCTCCAGTTCCCTGGTGGAATGAGGAAATTAGGGATAGTATTAGGGAGAGGAAAAGAATTAAAAACTTACTGAAACGTACGTTCACGCATCAACTTCATTTAGAATATAAGAAAATCTGCGCGAAAACGAAATTTCTCATTAAGCAAAGTAAACGTAAGACTTGGGAATCCTATGTATCCACAATATCACCAAAAACAGATTCATTTAAAGTTTGGCAGAAAATTAATAAAATTAAAGGAAACACTTCTTATAACCCTATTAGACTCCTCGAATATGAAAATCATTCAATAACGAACGAGATCGAAATAGCTAAATGTCTTGCTGAAACTTTTCAAATGGTATCTAGTAATGAATCCTACTCCCAAGAATTCCTTGAATTAAAATTCCATTCTGAAGAACTTCAAATATTTCCTCATCAAAACACCAACGATGAATATAATAGTGAAATAACAGTGGAGGAAATACAAAGGGCACTTTTAACATGTAAAGGATCATCCCCTGGTCCTGATAATATACACTATGATATGTTGAAGAAACTCCCTATCGATAGTCTATTATATATAAGTGAGTTCTATAACACAATTTGGAGAAAAGGAGAGTTCCCATCAGAGTGGCAAAATGCTATTGTAGTCCCTATATATAAAAGAGGAAAGCCAAAAACGTTGCCCAATAGTTATAGGCCCATTTCTTTAACAAGCTGCCTATGCAAGCTTATGGAAAAAGTAGTCTCTAAAAGAATAGACTGGTATTTTGCTACAAATAATACAATCATAAATAATCAATTTGGATTTAGAACATCCTTATCGACTCTAGATGGACTAATTAGCTTAGAATCAAACATTAGAGAAGCTTTTGCTAAGCAAATGCATGGTGTGGCAGTCTTCTTAGACCTAGAAAAAGCCTACGATAGAACTTGGAGGTATCACATTTTGCGGAAGCTCGAGTCAGTTGGTGTTAAAGGGCAACTTTTTAACTTTGTTAAAAATTTTCTAATGAACAGAACATTTCAAGTCTGTATAGGAGATAAACTTACTAACAAATATAACTTAGAAAATGGAGTTCCGCAAGGATCGGTCCTCTCCGTTAAGCTATTTTTATTGGCGATAAATGATGTTGTTAACCAGATAGATCCTAGTATTAATGTGTATCTATATGCCGATGATATAGTACTATTCTACAAACATAAGTCAATGGAAGCAATAGAAACTCAGCTGCAAACTGCCCTAAACAGTATAAACAATTGGATGAAAACACATGGTTTCAAAATATCCCCCGAAAAGTCTACGGTAGTTCATTTCTGTAGGAAGTATAAGAGCCATCGCGATCCATCATTAACAGTTGAAAACAACTCCATCCCAGTAGTAGCTCACCAGAGATACCTTGGTATTGAGTTTGATCGCAAACTCACATGGCACACTCACATTGACAAAACTAAAAAGTCTGCAATGAAAAGCGTAAATGTCCTAAAAGCCTTATCAGGAACACAGTGGGGGGCTAACCGAGATTCACTACTAATGATACACAATGCTTTGATAGTTTCTAAACTAAATTATGGGGCACCCGTTTTCAGTACAGCATCAAAGACAGCTCTACAAAAACTAAACCCAGTACATAACCTTGGCATTCGCTTAGCCACCGGAGCCTTTCGTACCAGTAGAACCAGTAGTATCATTGTAGATGCTGGGGTTTTACCACTTGGCCTAATGAGGGAGAAATTATCATTAAATTTTTATTTTAAACTGTGTACACAAAACCTACACCCACTATACCCCATTTCTTCATCAATATCTAGCCTTAGTATACAAATAATAGGAAAAAACTCATACTTTCACTACATTAAAGTATTACTAGACAAATACGAACTAGACAACACTACCCCATCCCTCCAATCTCCTCCCCCAACACCCTGGTTGGTACTAAGCAACATTGAAGATGACCAAGACTTACATTCATATAGGAAAATCAAGGATGTTGTCCAGAAGAAAGTGTGGGAACACTAGCAGAGAGAATGGGACCAACATGAAGATAAACTTAAACTCGTCAAACCGAAAGTCACAAAATGGGGAACTTACAAAAAGTTGACAAGAAAGGAAAGCGTGGCACTTACAAGATTACGGATTGGACATACCAAATATACCCACAGCCATCTCATAGAACGAACAACAAACATTTGCGAAACCTGTGGAGTAGAGAACTCTGTAGAACACCTTTTGCATTGTAACCAGTTCATTGCCATCCGAGTAAGCTGCGGAGTAAAGGACAGAATCCATGATGCTACGATCAACAGGAAAACAGAAATTGACAAATTAATGAAATTTTTGAAACTAACTGGTCTATTAGAATTCCTGTAAGTAACGAACGACGTTTGTATTCTGAACTGGCCACCTCTTGCTGGGGCATGTTTCGGGCCTTTGGGTTCCGGGGGGTGAATGGCGCGGCGTTTTGCTGAGGGGGTGTGTATGTCACCAGAAGGGTTGGAAGCCATAATACAGTGGCTGTCTCTCGGAGGGGTGTCTCGCCTCTCTCGACCCTCCACATGTAAAGTGAGAGCCACTGGTGACAATGGTAGTGGAGGGCCTGGTGCACTACCCTTGCGGAATGTTTGCGGTTGTTTACCGTGTCGGGACTCGGTGGCCCGGGGCGTGTGTCCGTGTGGGGGTGGTCGGGAAGTAATGCAAGCGTCAATTGAACGGTGGAGCAGCAGGGCAAACGGCACTCCGACGGGTAGACCGGGTGCCGAGCGCCTTCGGGGCTGTACTCCATCCATACTATTTTTTATGTATGACTATAAATATGTATCCAAACGACATACCCAAAGCACAAGTTTGCAAGGGTTAAATAAATTATTATTATTATTATCCTTGTATATTATGCCCAAAACACTTCAGATACCTTTTGTGGTCAGAGGATTTCTGGAGCTTCCTCCAGGAAATCCCAGATCTTCTGGGATTTCCTTGTATATTATGTCCAAAACACTTCAGATACCTTTTGTGGTCAGAGGATTTCTGGAGCTTCCTCCAGGAAATCCCAGATCTTCTGGGATTTTCTTGCATATTATGTCCAAAACACTTCAGATACCTTTTGTGGTCAGAGGATTTCTGGAGCTTCCTCCAGGAAATTCCAGTCTTCTGGGATTTCCTTGTATATTACGCCCAAAACACTTCAGATATCTTTTGTGGTCAGAGGATTGCTGGAGCTTCCTCCAGGAAATCCCAGTCTTCTGGGATTTCCTTGTATATTATGCCCAAAACACTTCAGATACCTTTTGTGGTCAGAGGATTTCTGGAGCTTCTTCCAGGGAATCCCAGATCTTCTGGGATTTTCTTGCAAATTTTGTCCAAAACACTTCAGATACCTTTTGTGGTCAGAGGATTTCTGGACATTCCTCCAGGAAATCCCAGATCTTCTGGGATTTGCTTGTATATTACGCCCAAAACACTTCAGATATCTTTTGTGGTCAGAGGATTTCTGGAGCTTCCACCAGGAAATCCTAGATCTTCTGGGATTTTCTTGCATATTATGTCCAAAACACTTCAGATACCTATTGTGGTAAGAGGATTTCTGGAGCTTCCTCCAGAAAATCCCAGATCTTCTGGGATTTTCTTGTATATTATGCCCAAAACACTTCAGAAACCTTTTGTGATCAGAGGATTTCTGGAGCTTCCACCAGGAAATCCCAGATCTTCTGGGATTTCCTTGTATATTACGCCCAAAACAATTCAGATATCTTTTGTGGTCAGAGGATTTCTGGAGCTTCCACCAGGAAATCCTAGATCTTCTGGGATTTTCTTGCATATTATGTCCAAAACACTTCAGATACCTTTTGTAGTCAGAGGATTTCTGGAGCTTCATCCAGAAAATCCCAGATCTTCTGGGATTTTCTTGTATATTATGCCCAAAACACTTCAGATACCTTTTGTGATCAGAGGATTTCTGGAGCTTCCACCAGGAAATCCCAGATCTTCTGGGATTTTCTTGCATATTATGTCCAAAACACTTCAGATACCTTTTGTGGTCAGAGGATTTCTGGACATTCCTCCAGGAAATCCCAGATCTTCTGGGATCTCCTTGTATATTATGCCCAAAACACTTCAGATACCTTTTGTGGTCAGAGGATTTCTGGAGCTTCCTCCAGAAAATCCCAGATCTTCTGGGATTTTCTTGTATATTATGCCCAAAACACTTCAGATACCTTTTGTGATCAGAGGATTTCTGGAGCTTCCACCAGGAAATCCCAGATCTTCTGGGATTTTCTTGCATATTATGTCCAAAACACTTCAGATATCTTTTGTGGTCAGAGGATTTCTGGAGCTTCCTCCAGAAAATCCCAGATCTTCTGGGATTTCCTTGTATATTACGCCCAAAACACTTCAGATATCTTTTGTGGTCAGAGGATTTCTAGAGCTTCCACCAGGAAATCCCAGATCTTCTGGGATTTTCTTGCATATTATGTCCAAAACACTTCAGATACCTTTTGTGGTCAGAGGATTTCTGGAGCTTCCTCCAGGACATCCCAGTCTTCTGGGATTTTCTTGTATATTATGCCCAAAAAACACTTCAGATACCTTTTGTGGTCAGAGGATTTCTGGAGCTTCCTCCAGGAAATCCCAGATCTTCTGGGATTTCCTTGTACATCACGCCCAAAACACTTCAGATATCTTTTGTGGTCAGAGGATTTTTGGAGCTTCCTCCAGGAAATCCCAGTCTTCTGGGATTTCCTTGTATATTATGCCCAAAACACTTCAGATACCTTTTGTGGTCAGAGGATTTCTGGAGCTTCCTCCAGGAAATCCCAGTCTTCTGGGATTTTCTTGCAAATTTTGTCCAAAACACTTCAGATACCTTTTGTGGTCAGAGGATTTCTGGACATTCCTCCAGGAAATCCCAGATCTTCTGGGATTTCCTTGTATATTACACCCAAAACACTTCAGATATCTTTTGTGGTCAGAGGATTTCTGGAGCTTCCACCAGGAAATCCTAGATCTTCTGGGATTTTTTTGCATATTATGTCCAAAACACTTCAGATACCTTTTGTGGTAAGAGGATTTCTGGAGCTTCCTCCAGAAAATCCCAGATCTTCTGGGATTTTCTTGTATATTATGCCCAAAACACTTCAGAAACCTTTTGTGATCAGAGGATTTCTGGAGCTTCCACTAGGAAATCCCAGATCTTCTGGGATTTCCTTGTATATTACGCCCAAAACACTTCAGATATCTTTTGTGGTCAGAGGATTTCTGGAGCTTCCACCAGGAAATCCTAGATCTTCTGGGATTTTCTTGCATATTATGTCCAAAACACTTCAGATACCTTTTGTGGTCAGAGGATTTCTGGAGCTTCCTCCAGAAAATCCCAGTCTTCTGGGATTTTCTTGTATATTATGCCCAAAACACTTCAGATACCTTTTGTGATCAGAGGATTTCTGGAGCTTCCACCAGGAAATCCCAGATCTTCTGGGATTTTCTTGCATATTATGCCCAAAACACTTCAGATACCTTTTGTGGTCAGAGGATTTCTGGACATTCCTCCAGGAAATCCCAGATCTTCTGGGATTTCCTTGTATATTATGCCCAAAACACTTCAGATACCTTTTGTGGTCAGAGGATTTCTGGAGCTTCCTCCAGGAAATCCCAGATCTTCTGGGATTTCCTTGTATATTATGCCCAAAATACTTCAGATACCTTTTGTGGTCAGAGGATTTCTGGAGCTTCCTCCAGGAAATCCCAGATCTTCTGGGATTTCCTTGTATATTACGCCCAAAACACTTCAGATATCTTTTGTGGTCAGAGGATTTCTAGAGCTTCCACCAGGAAATCCCAGATCTTCTGGGATTTTCTTGCATATTATGTCCAAAACACTTCAGATACCTTTTGTGGTCAGAGGATTTCTGGAGCTTCCTCCAGGAAATCCCAGTCTTCTGGGATTTTCTTGCAAATTTTGTCCAAAACACTTCAGATACCTTTTGTGGTAAGAGGATTTCTGGAGCTTCCTCCAGAAAATCCCAGATCTTCTGGGATTTTCTTGTATATTATGCCCAAAACACTTCAGAAACCTTTTGTGATCAGAGGATTTCTGGAGCTTCCACTAGGAAATCCCAGATCTTCTGGGATTTCCTTGTATATTACGCCCAAAACACTTCAGATATCTTTTGTGGTCAGAGGATTTCTGGAGCTTCCACCAGGAAATCCTAGATCTTCTGGGATTTTCTTGCATATTATGTCCAAAACACTTCAGATACCTTTTGTGGTCAGAGGATTTCTGGAGCTTCCTCCAGAAAATCCCAGTCTTCTGGGATTTTCTTGTATATTATGCCCAAAACACTTCAGATACCTTTTGTGATCAGAGGATTTCTGGAGCTTCCACCAGGAAATCCCAGATCTTCTGGGATTTTCTTGCATATTATGCCCAAAACACTTCAGATACCTTTTGTGGTCAGAGGATTTCTGGACATTCCTCCAGGAAATCCCAGATCTTCTGGGATTTCCTTGTATATTATGCCCAAAACACTTCAGATACCTTTTGTGGTCAGAGGATTTCTGGAGCTTCCTCCAGGAAATCCCAGATCTTCTGGGATTTCCTTGTATATTATGCCCAAAATACTTCAGATACCTTTTGTGGTCAGAGGATTTCTGGAGCTTCCTCCAGGAAATCCCAGATCTTCTGGGATTTCCTTGTATATTACGCCCAAAACACTTCAGATATCTTTTGTGGTCAGAGGATTTCTAGAGCTTCCACCAGGAAATCCCAGATCTTCTGGGATTTTCTTGCATATTATGTCCAAAACACTTCAGATACCTTTTGTGGTCAGAGGATTTCTGGAGCTTCCTCCAGGAAATCCCAGATCTTCTGGGATTTCCTTGTATATTATGCCCAAAACACTTCAGATACCTTTTGTGGTCAGAGGATTTCTGGAGCTTCCTCCAGGAAATCCCAGATCTTCTGGGATTTTCTTGCATATTATGTCCAAAACACTTCAGATACCTTTTGTGGTCAGAGGATTCCTGGACCTTCCTCCTGGAAATTATAGATCTTAGCACAGTTCAAGTTAAAAAAAGGTTCGAAATGGATTTAAAGTTATAGGCCTCCTTCACTTATAGTTTTTCTCATAGTTAGATAATCGACTTTAAAGATTTTCAGACAGTTTTATGCATTTCTCGTCCAATTTTCCTCCTTTCCTAGTGAAATTTTGCACATCTCAAGCCTGAAGAGGCTCTAAACAGATGTAAAGTGTGAGGCCGCTATCTCTCATAGTTTCCGAGATAATCGACTTTAAAGATTTTCAGCCACTTTTATGCATTTCTCGTCCAATTTTCCTCATTTCCAAGTGAAATTTGCACATCTCAAGCCTGAAGAGGCTCTAAGCAGATGTAAAGTTTGAGGCCCCTATCTCTCATAGTTTCCGAGATAATCGACTTTAAAGATTTTCAGACACTTTTATGCATTTCTCGTCCAATTCTCCTTATTTCCGAGTTAAATTCTGCACATCTCAAGCCTGAAGGAGGCTCTAAACAGATGTAAAGTTTGAGGCCCCTATCTCTCATAGCTTCCGAGATAATCGATTTTAAAGATTTTCAGACACTTTTATGCATTTCTCGTGCAATTTTCCTTATTTCCGAGTTAAATTCCGCACATCTCAAACCTGAAGGAGGCTCTAAACAGATGCAAAGTTTGAGGCCCCTATCTCTCATAGTTTCCGAGATAATCGACTTTAAAGATTTTCAAACACTTTAATGCTTTTCTCGTCCAATTTACCTCATCTCCGTTCATCAATTCACCTCATTTCAAAGTTAAATTCTGCACATCTCAAGCCTGAAGGAGGTTCTAAAGAGATATAAAGTTTGAGGTCCCTATCTCTCATAGCTTCCGAGATAATCGATTTTAAAGATTTTCAGACACTTTCGTGCATTTCTCGTCCAATTTTCCTCCTTTACGAGTTAAATTCTGCACATCTCAAGCCTGAAGGAGGCTCTAAACAGATGCAAAGCTTGAGGTCCCTATCTCTCATAGTTTCCGAGATAATCGACTTTAAAAATTTTCAAACACTTTTGTGCATTTCTTGTCCAATTCACCTCATTTCCAAGTGAAATTTTGCACAGCTCAAGCCTGAAGGAGGCTCCAAACAGATGCAAAATTTGAGGTCCCTATCTCTCATAGTTTCCGAGATAATCGATTTTAAAAACCTTCAGACACTTTCGTGCCTTTCTCGTCCAATTTTCCTTATTTCCGAGTTAAATTCTGCACATCTCAAGCCTGAAGGAGGCTCTAAACAGATGTAGTGTTTGAGGCCCCTATCTCTCATAGTTTCCGAGATAATCGACTTTAAAGATTTTCAAACACTTTTATGCATTTCTCGTCCAATTTTCCTTATTTCAAAGTTAAATTCCGCACATCTCAAGCCTTAAGGAGGCTCTAAACAGATGTAAAGTTTGAGGCACCTATCCCTCATAGTTTCCGAGATAATCGACTCTGAAGAATATCAAGCACTTTTACGCATTTCACGTCCAATTTTCAAAATTTACATCTGTTTAGAGCCTCCTTGAGGCTTGATATGTCCAAAATTTCACTTGAAAATGAGGAAAATTGGACGAGAAATGCATAAGAGTGTCTGAAAATCTTTAAAGTCGATTATCTCGGAAACTATGAGAGATAGGGGCCTCAAACTTAACATCTGTTTAGTTGCTCCTTCAGGCTTAAGATGTGCAGAATTTAACTCGGAAATGCGGAAAATTGGACGAGACATGCACACAAGTGTTTGAAAATCTTTAAAGTCGATTATCTCGGAAACTATGGGAGATAGAGGCCTCAAACTTTACATCTGCTTAGAACCTCCTTCAGGCTTGAGATGTGCAGAATTTAACTCGGAAGTGAGGAGAATTGGACGAGAAATGCACGAAAGTGTTTGAAAATCTTTAAAGTCGATTATCTCGGAAACTATGAGAGATAGGGGCCTCAAACTTTACATCTGTTTAGAGCCTCCTTCAGGCTTGAGATGTGCAGGATTTAACTCGGAAGTGAGGAGAATTGGACGAGAGATGCACAAAAATGTTTGAAAATCTTTAAAGTCGATTATCTCGGAAACTATGAGATACAGGGGC
>NC_077225.1:3110999-3216118 GCF_024763615.1 Phlebotomus papatasi | reverse complement strand
GAATTTAGGTGGATCTCCGGGCTGTGCCTGAACCTGTCTGGTTCGCCTTTGCGCTCGACTTCCTAACACCACGGCTCTAATTATATGCTGTGGGTAGTCGTTTTTCCTTAGCACCGATCTAATTGCTGGTTCCGGATTCACCCCAGGTTTTGTGGTGACACTTCTCACTCGCCTCGCGAAATTTCTTGCAACATTCATTATCATGCTGGTCGGATGTCCGCTGTTATAGTTCAGCATTCGCTGTGAGGAAATTGGTTTAGAATACCAAACCGTAGTGATGGTATTATCTGGCATTCTGTGGAGGGCCAAATCCAAGTACGGGAGTACACCATTTGCTTCCTTCTCCAGTGTAAATTGGATCTTATCATGGAAGGCATTGAACACCTCCAGGACGCTCCCCACATCATCCGAATGGATGGTGATGAGTAGATCGTCCACATACTTCCTCACCAAACCAATCCTCAACGAACATCCCCCAAGAATCGTGTTAAGTGCTCTCTGCATGACAATGTCAGCTATAATGGGGCTTATGGGTGATCCCATAGCCACACCTTCCGTTTGCAGGTAAATGTTTCCTTCATATGTGAAGTAGCCGCTAGTTAAACAAAACCTTGTGATTCCAATGAGCATTTCTTTTTCCAGGGTAGTGTGGTCTTTTATTTCTTCAAACCGTCTTTCGATCTCCTCCAAAGCAAGTTCAATGGGCACATTAGTGAAGAGTGAGACCACATCCAGACTCACCAAAATGTATCCCTCAGGAAGTTGGTATCTGTTCACCAGTGTTGCGATCTCCTCCGAGTTTTTTATGTTATATATGCATTCTGCAAGTGGGGATAATTGATCAGCGACAAATCTAGCCATCTTATACGTGGGACTTCCGATGAAAGAAACTACAGGTCTCAACGGAATACCCTGTTTGTGTATCTTCGGCAATCCGTAAATCCTTGGAGATACAGAATTGTACGTTGTTATCCTCATCTTTTGGCTCAATTCAATCTGACCCGTCTCCTTCATTCGCCTTGCCCATTCATTGTTTTGTGTTTGTATCCTGGACGTGGGATCTCTTGTGGTTGATTTGTATGAGTTTTCGTAGTTAACCAAAATTCTCATCTTCTCCTGATAATCTGTCTTGTTCATTATGACTGTTTTATTTCCCTTATCGCTGTTTACAATGACTATATTCTCTCCGTCTCTTCTTAGGAATGCGCTTATCTCTCTACACCATTGGCTTACCACTTTTTCGACAGGGGTTGGATTTTTGGGACTTCTTATACCATTCTGAAGGATATTTATCAACCTTGCCCTGCGTATATTTCTTTCTTCTTCATTGTCCACCGAGCCCACCATCTCCTCGATATCCGCAATGATGTGTAAAATAGGAATCTTGGATGTTGGTAGTGCAAATTTTGGCCCGAGCGCCAGCAACTTGTGGACATTCTCTGGAACCTCAACATCACTGATGTTTACCAGAAATTCCGGATGCTCACCAATGTGTTGTGATTCAGCGGCAAGTCTCAATCTCAAAAATTTCCTATCAACACCTGATGATCTCTCATTCAGCAGTGCAACATATATTGCCTCCTGGCGAGACAGGAAACCCTGGCACAGTTCTCTTGGCAATCTACGCTGTATGGTTCTCCTAATGCTGTTCAGTTCCTCATGTATCCTCCTCACCTTCCAATGTGTGATTCCCAGCTCTAGTTTTAATATCTTAGCCTTAAATGCATTCATCAGCCTGGTTGCCCGGGCATTGTACGGAGAATCCGCGACTACAAGGTTCTTGACACACTCCAAATTATCCGTGATGTGTCTCGGAAATACACCCTGTCTTCGACATTGGATGAGGAAAACCCTCCTGACCTCAATACTCGCCGCCTTCTTGATTAACCTGCTGTACATTCGAAGTGTGTCTGTCAGTTCACCCCCATGGGTTGAGGTGATTTGTAAATAAAAACCCCTTTCCTGCTGATGTGACATCTTAATTTCCGGAAGATACTTTTAGGGTAAGGAGCCGACGTAACAATTCATTAACTACAATAATCCGGTGATCGTCGGATGGGAGAAATCAGCCCAGAATAAAAAACTTTTCTTCCCAGAGCTTTCGATGCCCTACGCACCTTCTTCACTTATATTATTAAATGAATTTACAATATTTTGCACTACTAATATTGAACATTATTCGCGATCTTTTCTTGGGTATCTCGGGCACTTCTGGGACAGCACACACTTTTTCCTTGGGGCGCTATGGCCTCTTCGGGGCTCCTTCCAGCGTCGGTGATGGGGTAATCGTGGGCTCCTGTGGGGCGATATGGACACTCTTAGAGTTGGGCACTGACTGACTAAATTCCTGGTCCATCGTGTGCTCTCCCATCACACAACGGGACATTTACTTCGACACGGAAGTCACACAAAATTGTTACCCTCGATTAACATATTTTGCGGCGCGAGTAATTATAGAGATAAGGAGGGAAAATTTTCAAAATTTTGAATTTACTCGCAACATCTCCCCTTACTTGGAAAAAGAAAAAAATGAAAAAAAAAGAAAAATGGAGTCACGTGGACTAAGGAAAAAAAAATGAAAATATGGGCGCCATAAAAATATAATTGAAAAACTAAAACTAGAACCGAAACCATATATTTCGAACTTCCGATTCGACTTCGATGACATCATCAGATAAAGCCTTTGGCAATTCTTCCTTTTATAGTACTCACTTGATTCCCAGTACTTTCCCAGCAAGTAGATACTTGAATTTAACCCTGGTATATGGTATAGCATCCCCCCTACCGGGTCACCTGGAATCACCACCAGCCAAACCATCAAACCTCCTCACTCACGAAATTCCGCAACCCCTTCACGAGGCACTTTGAGGAAAGGGGTAGGCTATTTGGCATAGAGGAATGCACCTGTATTGCTACTATTTCGGATCGTATGATCTTGAGTGGAACCAAGCAAACCTTGATCTTACGGAAAAATCGCATTGGAATGAATTCCAGCTTTACGTGACCAATAAGTCCTCTCCTCACAAAGTTAAGTC
This sequence comes from Phlebotomus papatasi, assembly GCF_024763615.1. Lineage (NCBI taxonomy): Eukaryota > Metazoa > Arthropoda > Insecta > Diptera > Psychodidae > Phlebotomus > Phlebotomus papatasi. The sequence goes on along the minus strand of NC_077225.1, from coordinate 3,213,083 downwards.
TAATGTCCTATTGAGATTTTAATTAAATTTTGAAATGGAATGTAATGAATGTGGCCTGTTATCTAGAACTGGATGGCTACCATCCGATGGCGTTAGACCATAGGGGCCCCGCATTGTTGATAATAAAGTTGCAGGCTCACTATGAGAAAAATGTTTAAAGAGTTCGTCTATGCGAAACTCTGATAATATTGGCAGAAATTGTCAATACTTTAAATTGACTGAGAGCGCCACCACATAGTGGGATGCTTCTTCCGTTGCCCCCTTTACTAAAGTAAAGTTGTTGCCACTGCTGTATTTGTAACTGAGTTACCAATGGGAACTTTCAAGCAGCTTCGACTGTTATATATTTTTGATTTGAAAATTTTAATAAAGTTCGATGCTAAATTTGCATTGTCTTCATGCCTGAGCATGATAACGAAGATATATTTATATATATTTAAATAGATTTTTTTTATATAGGGATTTAAATTTTTTTGTTCAAGATGGAAAAATAGAAAAATAGATACATTTTGTAATAGAAAAAACCTACTGGAGAGTGGTAAATTACAATTAATTCCGCGAAAATATGTTTCTGACATAGGCTCAAACACTCTTGACCACATCCTCGATCTAGATTGAATACTTGTGCTGGCTTTTGACAGAAATTTCTAGGGTTGGATTGGGGAAAAGACAAATGGAAGGATAGGACAGCTACCTAGTGAATGGAAAGAAGAAAGTATAAGTCAGGATACAGGAGGCACTTCCTTCCAAGAAGAAAAGAGTGATGATACCGGCCCCACTGCATCCCAAAAACCTCCATCCCAATTCCCCAGGGTACGCTTGTCCTCGTCCCTTGCGTCCCTAATTCTCACATTGAGGTCACTGTAGCGGCCGACTACAGCGAAAGGATACTCAAGACGATTTCCCTCATTAAATACATCCCAATTTTAAACCACAAGAAGATCGAGAATTATGAAGATTTCACATGTCTCAAACAAGAGATCATCTCGACGTCCAACCCTTTTCAAGGATAGATTCTGTAAAATACATTAGATTTCCCTGATCTTCATTATTGGCTTATCCTTCCGATACATAGTCATCAAATCGAAAGACGAATTACAAAACAATGAATAGAACCTCAATCCGGTTTAATGTCCTTTTTATGATACTTTCCAATTTTATTGCTATCTAAATCGCGTAACTGGTAAGTATTACCGTGCACAGAAATTACCTGGCATTTAATCCAACGAAAGAATTTATGCTGGGTTCCCTTAGCCGCGTCAGATGGTAGGAAGTTACGGCGCCAGACAAGATCTCCCACAGAGAACTGATGGTCACGTGTACGCAAATTATAATTACGCGCAGAATCTTCGTGCGCTTTACGCAAACGCGGGCCAACAGCCCCACGAGCACTCGCTAGCTCCCCCATCCGAACATCGACGGGTAAAGGTGGGTTAACATCGATTGTATCATACTGATCGCCAGAGGTAACCATATTTTGGCCGAAATTAAGATAATACGGCGAGAATTTTGATGCCTCATGGACGGATGAATTAATGGCTGCCTGAATTTCATGGAGATGTTCTGCCCATTCTTTGTGTTCGCGCTGTATGAAAGCACGTATAGATGAAATGATCGTGCGATTGACCCGTTCAGTCGGATTTGATTGCGGATGATAGTAAGGGGTTTTGTAATGCGTTACTTTACATTTTTCAAGAAAGGTTTTAAACTCCCTCGATTCGAACTGTACTTCGTTATCCGTCAATATGCAACGAGGGTAACCAAACACATTAAACACATGGTCATTAAGGACCCGTACTAACGCCGGAGTCTTAGCGTTTCGCAACGGAAACAGTAAGACAAACTTTGTAAATTTGTCTAATAGGACCAAAATGTTAGTATACCCATGGGAAGAGCGCACTAATGGACCAATATAATCCGCACTAATAAATTCCCACGGCCGTTTGGCCTCCACGTGTTTTCCCATTGATGGGGCAAGAGTGGTGTTCGGAGCTTTACAGCCTTTACACACATAACACTTCTTAATCCATTTCTTAACATCCTGCCGCATCTTGGGCCATTAACAGAACTCAGCGAGTCTGTTAAAGGTTTTGAAAAACCCAAAATGTCCTGCAACAGGTTCGTTGTGATATTTTCGCAACAAATCTTCTCTATCCTCACGTGGAACTACCAACTTCAATTTATGCTCAATAACACGCAAAGGATTTTTGATTCGACAATTTTTGTACAACCTCCCATTTTCTATACGGAACTCAGGGTGATCGCTAGGATTATCGGTAACTTGGTGAAAAGAGAAGTATACCATTTATCCTGCAGTTGAACCACCGAATTCAAATCAAAACAACGAGATAGGGCATCAGGGACTACATTTTCTCGTCCGGGCCTATGAGTGACTTCAAAGTCGTACTCTTGGAGACTTAAAATCCATCTTGCTAATCTCCCTTTAGCATCCTTTAATCTAAGTAACCAGATCAACGCTGAATGATCGGTTTCTAGATGAAACTGAGCCCCAACAAGATACTGACGAAATTTTTCAATACTGTAGATTACCCCAAGTAACTCCTTCTCGGTTGTTGTATAATTACGTTCGGCTGACGTAAACTTCCGAGACATACAAGCTATGACTCTTTCTTGGTCACCTTCACCTTGAACCAACACACCACCATATCCAAAATCGCTAGCGTCTGTTTTAACGCGAAAAGGAAGGTCATAATTAGGCGTCGCAAGAATGGGAGCTGAAGCTAAAAGTTGCTTTAAACGCGAAAACGCCTCATCCGCTTCTGTAGTCGAATTAAGATTTGTAGGCTTTCCCTTCAACAAGTTAGGTAATGGTGCGATAACTGTCGCAAAATCAGGAATGAACTTGCGATACCAGGAAAGCATCCCAATTACTTGCCTCAAACCTTTGATACTATTGGGAATAGGGAGTTGAAGGATGGCATCAACCTTTGCTGTATTCGTCGATACACCTTCAGATGAAAGATCGTACCCCAAATACGTGAGTTTCCCCACACAAAACCGGGACTTGGACAGATTAACTGTCAAATTGGCTTCCCTAAGCCTTCGAGCGACTTCCTTCAGCATAGCCACGTGAGTAGTGAAATCCTCAGTGACTATCAAAATGTCATCCAAATAGTGGTAGACATTATTTTCCAAGTCATGGCCCAAAACTACTGCCATCAACCTTGCCATGGTCATCGGGGAGTTGACGAGCCCAAATGGGGTTCGCTAAAAGCAATAAAGCTTCCTCCCAGGAAGAGCAAAAGCGGTTTTGCATTGAGATTCTGGGTCAAGAGGAATTTGGAAAAACGCCTCTGAAAGGTCAATCGAAGAAGGATACCTTGTACCGGTTAATTGTGAAAGAATGGACTCAATATGAGGTAGGGGAAAAGTATCACGGGTTGTGACTGAATTTAAACGCCGAGCGTCTAAACAGAATCTAATTCTCTTATCCTTTTTAATCCTTACGGTCACGGGATTTAACCACGGAGTTGGCTCACATTCCCTCAACACACCCAACTGAAGTAACCTATCCAGTTCTTCATCGACAGGTCCCATCAAATGCGTAGGCACAGGATAACACCTCTCGTGGACAGGACTATTATCTCCTGTATCGATAGTGTGGGTAATCTTGGAAGTACACCCAAAAGAAGTCAAGGTTGTGATAGGCAAGGACCTTATGGCTTCGTCTAAGATTATTTTCTGTTCTTGAGATAAGTGAATAAGATCTGACGATGACCCCACCTCACTAACAACCGGAGTCGTCATAGGTTTAATCATTTTCAACCCGAATGCTCTCCAAAAATTCATTCCCAATATCAATGCCGATGCCAAATCAGGGACCAACAGAGCAGAAAGAAGATGAGTCTCATTATTATACTGGAATGGAACATCTACCAATTCTTCACAATGGTGCATAACACCATCAGCAGTCCTTACAAAGACAGGATTAGAACTTAAACGGATTGAAATTTGAAATTCACTAAGAATTCCCCCCAAACCTTTCCCAAAACATGTTTGTGTTGCCCCTGTATTCATTAAAGCCACTACTTCACGATCGAAAACCTTAACCGTTAGATAGGGACGAGGATCACCTTGAAAGGGAGTTCCTTCAGAAGTATCATTGACCTCAAACACCATGGGTTCGCAGGATAACACGGAAGATTTCAAAGTGGATACATTTTCTGGACTTTCGGAAAAATCGATCATAAGCCCCCCATCCCCCCTTACCACCCCTATGTCCGCTAAATCAATTAGTGGAGGGTCTTCATTTGAACACTATTTTAACGGAACTATACTCTCTGGGGTGGAAAGATCGGTAGGATTCCCAGCGGAAGAAAAAAGATCATTACGATCTATAACATCAACACTATCATCTAATACCAACACCTGAGGTACAGAAATTGAAGATACTTTAGGAGGGATTGTCCCTCTCAATCCTCCCTTCTCGCTTCCCCCGATGATCCACAATTAGGACAATTGGGATAGGTTACATTCTCAGCACCACAACCATAACATAACAACTGAGCACGGCGTGGCTGACTACAATTTTCCACTGAATGGTAGCCCAGATAACAATTCACGCATAAGGGCGCACGTCCCGAATTTTGACGAGAATTGTTTTGGTTTCGAGGTTTGAATTGGCGAGAATTTTGGCTTGATTGAGAAGATCGAGTGGATTGGGATTTCGAAACACTTGCAACTTGGGGAACAGTTTCAACCGAATTGACTTGAACCTTCTTAGGGCGATCAGTAGCAGCGAGGAGAATATTTTGTTCGACCTTATGGAGCGCATACTCCAACTCATCAAGGGCGGTGAAGTCTCGCAATAGAATTGCATCGCGAAATTGAGGTGTTAAGTTCCTACGAACTAATTGCATTTCTGTGAATTCGTCGAGTCTTATTTCCAGTTCGCGAAACAAGGATTTCATTGCACTGATATAAACTCCTATTATTTCACCTTCCTTCTGTTTCCTCTCCTCGATCCTACGCCTGATCGTGAGGTCGCAATCTGATCTCCCAAATGTATATCTGAGGGCGAATGCAAAATCTCCCCAATTGTAAAAAAGATTACTAGCCCTATACCACTCAAGAGCATCTCCTGTTAGACAAAGGTGCAACGAGGACAAGATGGAATTTACCGAAACACCTTGGGCTGCAGCCATTTTCTCCATTTCATGAATAAATTTTTGCACCCTCATCCCTTTACTATCTCCAGAGAATTTGATTCCCCAATCTTTAATAGGAATAGGTTTATAAAATCCTGTCGTAATGTTCGGATTCCGTACCGGTGGTATAACCGTATCATCCCTTAACGGAGGTATAGGGTCATCCCGAATTCCAATGCGATCAATATGGACGCTCACTACATAACCATCACCCCCACCCAGTTGGCCAATATTATTTACTGATGGCTTTTCCTTTAGGCGGAAAGTTTGGTCTACAATAGATTGTCCTAAATTCTCATTGGATCGAGTAGCACCGCATCCTTGTGTATTTGTGGGAAATGGATTAACACTATCCTGGAATTTCACGCGGTCTAATTTTTCACTGATGAACCCATGTGTTTTCACCACCTGTGACAGAGTTCCCTCAATTTGCTGGAATCTGTTTTCTACCACACTAAAATCCTCTTTCCTCTTCGGAATTGTTCCCCCCGCACCAGCCGGAAGAGAACCTCCCGCACCTACCAAAGAACCCCCCGCACCAGGCACCGAAGAACCCCCCGCATTACCTGCATTTGAAACATAACCTCCCCCCGCACCAATTCGAGAAGAAGCATCTTTTCCCAATGACACATTCCATGCTAGCGATCCTGTAGCGCGACCACTTGGTGAAATTTCATCATTTTTCTCCACACTGGTCTCCGAAACATTAGACAGGGATTTTGTCTTTGCCAACCTTGTTAAAGGTGGGCTGCCTTGGGTACTTTTCTTCTTTGGAGATCGTATACCGAACATTTTATTCTTCAATTAATTACTAGAAATAGAAAAAAAATCCCTCAAATACTACAAAAACTTATAACACAAAACTTAACAAGAGATGAGCCACGAGGTGCAGAGAAAATTGCGCAAAATGTGCTCCAGTTGATATCTTCCGATATCAATTTTTAGAGATGTACCGTAAATTCTCTTTGTACTAACGGTGTAAGCAATTGAATTGAACTCTTATGCAACACTTTCGCTCACCTCGTGTTCACCATGTGGCCTGTGAGACACATAAAAAAAATGCCCAATTCCAATAAAACATTGGAGAAAAATTAAAAAGGGACAGATAATCCTAACCGGCTTATGTAGGTGAGATTCTTAACGTGAGCTAACTCGGAGTGCATGCAAATTCGATTTGGAGCTGAAGTTGGGAGACGCCATTCAGTTATCTTGAATAAAATTCGTGAAATTATACAAATTTTGTATTTAAACTAAAATATCAAGGATTGGGATGAACTGACAGAAAAGTGTTATATGGGTGAAATGTAGACCAGAATGTACTCTATAATTTTCCTATAGAACATGATCTCATCGATTACTCAGAAGCCAAGATAAGCGAGGTTTTTTGTTTCTTAACTCGTTTTTTCATCCAGAGTGCCCCAAGTGTTCATTTATTGAACTTCAACTAAATCAAAGAATTGTTGTATTTTGTGGGACTTTCCATTTAAACCCATATTTTAAGTGTCTCGGTGGAGTAGAGGCAGTCAAATTGGCATCTGAGTGATTTCAAAGCGTTATTATTGGAAAAATCAATTTTTTCACACTTAAACGGCAAAATCGGAGTAATAGCGTAGTCTGATCGGAAAATGATGTGTGGACGAAATGTAGAGACAAATGTGCTCTACAATTATGTTGAAGTAATCATCAAAATCGGTTCAGCCACAGTCGAGATAATTGAGGTTATGTGATATTGAAATTGGTTTTTCGACTGTGGCGCCCCTGGTGTTGGTCCCACGAAGTTCAAATATTCAAGAAAGTTGTAGCATTTGGTGGGATCTTTCGTTTAAGCCCTCATTCATCAAAATCGGTCACATAGAACCGGAGATATGATTTTTTGAATTTCGTGAACTTTTATTAGGTGAGATTCTTAACAATCTCACCTACTATAATCCTAACAAAATTTCATGTCCTCCGATCGCGCTCAAACTTGGCCAAAATGTGTTTCGCCACTTCCTGATCACGAATATATGGGGGGCTAAGTTACGTTCCCGGCCGGCCGGCCGGCCGTCCGGCCGCTCTTTGGAGCTTAATAGCTCCTAAACTAAAAAAGATATCGACTTGCGGTTTTCGGCAAAGGTTAAATATCGTATGAAAATTGCAACTTGGTGCATTGACCCCCCACCCCCCACCCCTCCTTCCGCCATTTTGAAGACCCCCCTTTTTTTGTTTTCTCAATAGCTCCGGCCCTATGGCATCGAGCGGGCTCAAATTTTAGTATGTTATAGCTGGGCCTTAGAGCTTTCCATCAATACCAAACTTAAGGTCCCCCGACCCCCCTGACCCGAGCTATAAGGGTCCAAAAAAATTTTCTTAAAATGGCCATAACTCCGGTTCTAATTGTCAGAATTTAAAAAGTGAGGGCTTTTTGGAAAGCTCTCGTGAAATGCCACTTCCTCTTCTAACATCGCAAGTTCATAAAACCACCGCTAGGGGCGCTATTATTAAAAAGAAAATTTTTAAATCTTAAAAGTTAAATAACTCAAAAATTCCTTATGCAATCGGGCTGAAATTTTAGTATGTTGTAGCCGTTGATTATACCTATCAAACAAAAAAAAAAAGCCTTAAGTCGATCCATAACCCCTGACCCGAGCTATAAGGGGTCAAAGTTCGAACATTGACCGGCCTCTATCTCCGGTTCTAATTAACATATCGACATAAATTTTACCTTTTTGGTTTCGTCTCGATGAGCACTTTCAGATGGAAGTTCAAAAAGTCACCACAGGTGGCGCTGTGATAGCGTCAAAATTCATCGAAATTCAAAGTCACTTTTCTCAAAAACGGCATTGTGCAAGTTAATGAAATTTTAGTATGTTGTAGTCCAGTCTAGGACGTTTCCAAAATGGTGCGTATGTGCGCTGTGGTTTCAATAGAACCGGAGATATGAGGGGTCAAAGTTCACAAAATTTAAAAAATCATATCTCCGGTTCTATGTGACCGATTTTGATGAATGAGGGCTTAAACGAAAGATCTCATCAAATACTACAACTTTCTAGAACATTTGAACTTCGTGGGACCAACACCAGGGGCGCCACAGTCGAAAAACCAATTTCAATATCACATAACCTCAATTATCTCGACTGTCGCTGAACCGATTTTGATGATTACTTCGACATAATTGTAGAGGACATTTGTCTCTACATTTCGTCCATACATCATTTTCCGGTCAGACTACGCTATCACTCCGATTTTGCCGTTTAAGTGTGAAAAAATTGATTTTTCCCATAATAACGCTTTGAAATCACTCAGATGCCAATTTGACTGCCTCTACTCCACCAAGACACTTAAAATAGGGTTTTAAATGGAAAGTCCCACAGAATACAACAATTCTTTGATATAGTTGAAGTTCAACAAATGACTACTTGGGGCACTCTGGATGAAAAAACGAGTTAAGAAACAAAAAACCTCGATTATCTTGGCTTCTGAGTAATCGATGAGATCATGTTCTATGGAAAAATTATAGAGAACATTCTGGTCTACATTTCACCCATATAACACTTTTCTGTCAGTTCATCCAAATCCTTGATATTTTGGTTTAAATACAAAATTTGTATAATTTCACGAATTTTATTCAAGATAACTGAATGGCGTCTCCCAACTTCAGCTCTAAATCGAATTTGCATGCACTCCGAGTTAGCTCACGTTAAGAATCTCACCTACATAAGCCGGTTAGGATTATCTGTCCCTTTTACCTTTGCCGAAAACCGCAAGTCGATATCTTTTTTAGTTTAGGAGCTATTAAGCTCCAAAGAGCGGCCGGCCGGCCAGCCGGCCGGCCGGCCGGGAACGTAAAATAGCCACATATATATTCGTGATCAGGAAGTGCTGAAACACATTTTGGCCAAGTTTGAGGTCGATCGGACGACATGAAATTTTGTTAGGATTATAGTAGGTGAGATTGTTAAGAATCTCACCTAATATGAAGAGATTTGTGTCTATCCACAAGAGCCACAAATATCTGAACCAATTATCACACGACACTTGTGCCCGAGAATCAATTTTTCCCATCCAAAGATCAATCTGCACACAAAATGCACTGGAGAGATGTGGGAAAAAATGAATTGATCGAATGCAAAAAGTGCGAAAAAAAACTTGTGATAGAGATTCCCAAATTAAAATGAGAAGGTATCAAGAGGCACACCAAAATTTTAAAGAAAACTCATCACGCAAAAGAAAATGCTTTTAAACGTGGGATCGAAAAAAGTTGGGCGCCAAATGAAACGTGGCCTCTGGCCTCCTCGTGGAAAATGAAAAAAAAGGAAAATTCTCTTCACAATCGCACTTATATTATTAAATGAATTTACAATATTTTGCACTACTAATATTGAACATTATTCGCGATCTTTTCTTGGGTATCTCGGGCACTTCTGGGACAGCACACACTTTTTCCTTGGGGCGCTATGGCCTCTTCGGGGCTCCTTCCAGCGTCGGTGATGGGGTAATCGTGGGCTCCTGTGGGGTGATATAGACACTCTTAGAGTTGGGCACTGACTGACTAAATTCCTGGTCCATCGTGTGCTCTCCCATCACACAACGGGACATTTACTTCGACACGGAAGTCACACAAAATTGTTACCCTCGATTAACAAATTTTGCGGCGCGAGTAATTATAGAGATAAGGAGGGAAAATTTTCAAAATTTTAAATTTACTCGCAACATGTCTTCCCAGCAAGGCTTCCATTAAGCGCCCAGTAGAGCGATTAAAGACAGAGGTGTCCCCCCAGCCCTACCGGAGAAAGGAAAGCGTTCGGCTCCGTGCGACATACGCGGAAACACGGATTCCAGATCAACTGGCCACTCTTCCCCAGGAAGCATCCCCCAGTTGGAGGGACTGGAAACGGACACTCTCAGCCCCTCCGGCCTTAATAAGCCCTTTGCCACCGACTCCACAACAGCGTAGTCGACAGGGACGAGCAGAGCAGGTGATAACACCTCCCCTGAGAAGCAACTGTGGATCACCGTGGCGGCGAAGCATCAGCGACACAGGGAAAGGACACCAGCCGCACAACGCGACCGTGCTATCCGCCGTTCTTATACCGGCGCTCGGAGTGGCACCAAGTACTATTCAAGGCGCATTTCCTTGCCCTTGAATACGCCATCGAGAACGGGTTCGAGCCCCGTGTGCCCTCTGGCCGGCCATTAGACCGCCCGCCACACCGCCAAGTCGAAGCCTCGACACCCTCATCAGGGGCCTCACGATCGGATGCCGACAGACAGCCGAAACCCCGTGGGCAATCGCCCAATCACCCCCGAAGAAAAAGACTCGGGCCGCCGCACCACGCAGAAAAAAAGTCACCTTTTGCTGCCAACCCGCCATCCAGAAGGGTGACTCTGGTGGAGGAGCTTCCAACCCGGATAGTGTTACCTCCCAAGTGTCCGGAAAGGCTCCCTAAGCCATTCCAGGGGAAAGAGAGGGAGGAAAGTCCCCCAGTCCTCTTTATTGTTAATTTAAAATAAATAAAGAATTATAGGAAAAGATTTGCTAATAAAGAATGAAGTAAAAATTGGAGTAACAAAGACGTCTCTTTCTTAGTAGTTCTCTGGACATCGTCGCAATTACCTTCACTCGTTTTCTTGGGTCAGGATGTTTTCTCACGAACCCAGGGTACCTACACCCTTCGTTTCGTAACAATATCATATCTGAAGTGGGAATATTAGAATTGTATAAAAGCTAAAGAAATTGTTAAAATAAATCAGAATGAAAAAGCCAGCTTAAACAAGAGTTTTACTTCACGAATCAGCGGCAGCTACTAACAAGTAAGTGCCAAATAATAAGCAGGGCTTAATTATTCTCCTGGACAGGCCTAAGTTCGGCGGCACCATCCCGAGTGCCAACAAGACATCGGCCCCAGCTAAAACTTGCCTAACAAGCGGCAGGTGCAGAGAAGCTCTCGTAGAGCTAAATTAAATAGTTGACGAAGGAGGCGCACCACAGCCAAGTCAGAAGGGCTAGAAACCCTTCAGATTCCCCGGAGAGGCAACATTCAAATTGCCATCACTCAAGTGGCGTTAATCACTCTATACTTGACATTAGAGGACGTCCTCTCTGGACGACTATTTAATTGCCGGCAACTATTTAATTGCAGCCTCCTGAGCTACGCAAAAGAGCAAGGAGACTTTCTGAACGATTTGGAAAGGCTTCTTCCTCTAGGCTAAGCTCTGCTACAAGTCAGGGCTTGGACAGAAATATTTTTGTGAACTTTTCAGTAACACTACTGCTAAAAAATCACTAAATTAATTTATGTATTAAGTGTAAAATTATATTAATTAGTAAATCAAGTGTATTGATTATTTCCAAAGAAAATAATATTTTTGTTCACTTAAGGGACGACACTATTGGATTTTATTTTATTTTAGTGCAAAAATATTTAATCCTGAAACGTGTTCAGTCGCAAATTATTTTGCATATAAATGTAGTAACCTAATCTGTGATTTTATATATTTAAAATGTATCGGAAATGCAAGAAAATCTGGAAGTATCGGATGACTTTTGAAACACTTCAGAAGTGCTAGAAAAGTTAGGGGTTCCCCTTATGAATTGAGGAAGTGTTGGAACTGATGTACAGCTTTCAATCCCTAGTATTTCCGCCTTGGATCTCTATTAGGTGAGATTCTTAACAATCTCACCTACTATAATCCTAACAAAATCTCATGTCCTCCGATTGGCCCCAAACTTTGCCAGAATGTGTTTTGACACTTCCTGATCACGAATATATGGATGGCTAAAAACCGTTCCCGTCCGTCCGTCCGTCCGCCCGGCCGGGTACGTAACTTAGCCCCCCATATATTCGTGATCAGGAAGTGGCGAAACACATTTTGGCCAAGTTTGAGCGCGATCGGAGGACATGAAATTTTGTTAGGATTATAGTAGGTGAGATTGTTAAGAATCTCACCTAATACCACAATACTCTTTGTTCATTTTTCTCATTTCGCTGATCGTTATGTATGCAAGGTTTGTGATTGAATTTACGAACGGAAAGTTTGACAATTATTGTGGAAAGCATTATCTTTCTTGGTTTGAATTCCGAGTGATAAATTATTTTATAAACCAATTACATTATCTAAATAAAAGGGACAGATAATCCTAACCGGCTTATGTAGGTGAGATTCTTAACGTGAGCTAACTCGGAGTGCATGCAAATTCGATTTAGAGCTGAAGTTGGGAGACGCCATTCAGTTATCTTGAATCAAATTCGTGAAATTATACAAATTTTGTATTTAAACCAAAATATCAAGGATTTGGATGAACTGACAGAAAAGTATTATATGGTGAAATGTAGACCAGAATGTTCTCTATAATTTTTCCATAGAACATGATCTCATCGATTACTCATTTTAAGTATCTTTGTGGAGTAGAGGCAGTCAAATCAGCATCTGAGTGATTTCAAAGCGTTATTATGGGAAAAATCAATTTTTTCACACTTAAACGGCAAAATCGGAGTGATAGCGTAGTCTGATCGGAAAATGATGTATAAACGAAATGTAGAGACAAATGTCCTGTATAATTATGTCGAAGTAACCATCAAAATCGGTTAAGCGACAGTCGGGATAATTGAGGTTATGTGATATTGAAATTGGTTTCTCGACTTGGGCGCCCCTGGTGTTGCTCTCACGAAGTTCAAATGTTCTAGAAAGTTGTAGCATTTGGTGAGATCTTTCGTTTCAGCCCCCATTCATCAAAATCGGTCACGTAGAACCGGAGATATGATTTTTTGAATTTTGTGAACTTTGACCCCTCATGTCTCCGGTTCTGTTTTAACCACAACGCACTTACGCACCATTTTGGAAACGTCATAGACTGGACTACAACATACAAAAATTTGATTAACTTGCACAATGGCGTTTTTGAGAAAAATGAGTTTGAATTTCGATGAATTTTGACTCTATCACAGCGCCACCTGTGGTGACTTTTTGAACTTCCATCTGAAAGTGCTCATCGAGACGAAACCAAAAAGGTAAAATTTATGTCGATATGTTAATTAGAACCGGAGATAGAGGCCGGTCAATGTTCGAAATTTGACCCCTTATAGCTCGGGCCAGGGGTTATGGATCGACTTAAGGTTTTTTTTGTTTGATAGGTATAATCAACGGCTACAACATACTAAAATTTCAGCCCGATGCACAATGGAATTTTTGAGGTATTTAATTTAGAAAATTGAAAAATCTTCTTTTTAAAAATAGCGCCCCTAGCGGTGGTTTTATGAACTTGCGATGTTAGAAGAGGAAGTGGCATTTCATGAGAGCTTTCCAAAAAGCCCTCACTTTTTAAATTCTGACAATTAGAACCGGAGTTATGGCCATTTTACGAAATTATTTTGGACCCTTATAGCTCGGGTCAGGGGGGTCGGGGGACCTTAATTTTGGCATTGATGGAAAGCTCTAAGGCCTAGCTATAACATACTAAAATTTGAGCCCGATCGATGCCATAGGGGCTGAGCTATTGAGAAAACAAAAAAAAATAGGGGTATTCAAAATGGCGGATGGAGGGGTGGAGGGTGGGGGGTCAATGCACCAAGTTGCAATTTTCATACGATATATAACCTTTGCCGAAAACCGCAAGTCGATATCTTTTTTAGTTTAGGAGCCATTAAGCTCCAAAGAGCGGCCGGCCGGGAACGTATATTAGCCCCCTATATATTCCTGATCAGGAAGTGCTGGAACACATTTTGGCCAAGTTTGAGGTCGATCGCAGGACATGAAATTTTGTTAGGATTATAGTAGGTGAGATTGTTAAGAATCTCACCTAATACACGTAAAACTTGATCAAATCTAAGGTTAAGCCATGTGGCTTAATTTCTTTGATTTCTCAACAAACAAGTTTAAAACAAAATTAACTAGGGCTTGAATAAAGATGGAAGAAATCGCTCCATGAAGTGTGAGGGGCGGGGCTATTACAGCATTTGATTCATTTGACATATTTATTGTTTTAATAATAAAAGGGACAGATAATCCTAACCGGCTTATGTAGGTGAGATTCTTAACGTGAGCTAACTCGGAGTGCATGCAAATTCGATTTAGAGCTGAAGTTGTGGGACGCCACTCAGTTATCTTGAATCAAATTCGTGAAATTATACAAGTTTTGTATTTGAACCAAAATGTCAAGGATTTGGATGAACTGGCACAAAAGTAATATATGGGTGAAATGTAGACCAGAATGTTCTTTATAATTTTGCCGTAGAACTTGAACTCATCGATTACTCAGAAGTCAAGATAAGCGAGGTTTTTTGTTTCTTAACTCGTTTTTTCATCCAGAGTGCCCCAAGTGTTCATTTGTTGAACTTCAACTAAATCAAAGAATTGTTGTATTTTGCGGGACTTTCCATTTAAACCCCTATTTTAAGTGTCTTGGTGGAGTAGAGGCAGTCAAATTGGCATCTGAGTGATTTCAAAGCGTTATTATGGGAAAAATCAATTTTTTCACACTTAAACGGCAAAATCGGAGTGATAGCGTAGTCTGAGCAGAAAATGATGTATGGACGAAATGTAGAGACAAATGTGCTCTATAATTATGTAGAAGTAATCATCAAAATCGGTTCAGCGACAGTCGAGATAATTGAAGTTATGTGATATTGAAATTGGTTTTTCGACTGTGGCGCCCCTGGTGTTGGTCCCACGAAGTTCAAACATTCTAGAAAGTTGTAGCATTTGGTGAGATCTTTCGTTTAAGCCCTCATTCATCAAAATCGGTCACATAGAACCGGAGATATGATTTTTTAAATTTCGTGAACTTTGACCCCTCATATCTCCGGATCTGTTTTAACCACAGCGCGCATACGCACCATTTTGGAAACGTCCTAGACTGGACTACAACATACTAAAATTTGATTAACTTGCACAATGCCGTTTTTGAGAAAAGTGACTTTGAATTTCGATGAATTTTGACGCTATCACAGCGCCACCTGTGGTGACTTTTTGAACTTCCATCTGAAAGTGCTCATCGAGACGAAACCAAAACGGTAAAATTTAGGTCGCTATGTTAATTAGAACCGGAGATAGAGGCCGGTCAATGTTCGAACTTTGACCCCTTATAGCTCGGGCCAGGGGTTATGGATCGACTTAAGGTTTTTTTTTGTTTGATAGGTATAATCAACGGCTACAACATACTAAATTTTCAGCCCGATGCACAATGGAATTTTTGAGTTATTTAACTTTTAAGATTTAAAAATTTTCTTTTTAAAAAAAGCGCCCCTAGCGGTGGTTTTATGAACTTGCGATGTTAGAAGGAGAAGTGGCATTTCACGAGAGCTTTCCAAAAAGCCCTTATTTTTTAAATTCTGACAATTAGAACCGGAGTTATGGCCATTTTAAGAAAATTTTTTTGGACCCTTATAGCTCGGGTCAGGGGGGTCGGGGGACCTTAAGTTTGATATTGATGGAAAGCTCTAAGGCCCAGCTATAACATACTAAAATTTGAGTCCGCTCGATGCCATAGGGGCGGAGCTATTGAGAAAACAAAAAAAGGGGGGTCTTCAAAATGGCGGAAGGAGGGGTGGGGGGTGGGGGTTCTATGCACAAGGTTGCAATTTTCACACGATATATAACCTTTGCCGAAAACCGCAAGTCGATATCTTTTTTAGTTTAGGAGCTATTAAGCTCCAAAGAGCGGCCGGACGGCCGGCCGGCCGGCCGGGAACGTAACTTAGCCCCCCATATATTCGTGATCGAGAAGTGGCGAAACACATTTTGGCCAAGTTTGAGCGCGATCGGAGGACATGAAATTTTGTTAGGATTATAGTAGGTGAGATTGTTAAGAATCTCACCTAATATTCTTTCACAAACAAAAAAATACTTAAATCGATCCATAACCCCTGACCCGAGCTATAAGGGGTCAAAGTTTGAATATTGACCGGCCTCTATCTCCGGTTCTAATTAACATTTTGAGCTAAATTTTACCTTTTTGGTTTCGTCTCGATGAGCACTTTCAGATGGAAGTTCAAAAAGTCACCACAGGTGGCGCTGCGATAGCCTCAAAATTCATCGAAATTCAAACTCATTTTTCTCAAAAAATCCTTTGTGCAAATTAATGGAATTTTAGAATGTTATAGTCCAGTCCAGGATGTTTCCAAAATGGGGCGTAAGTGTGCTGTGGTTATAATAGAACAGGAGATATGAGGGGTCAAAGTTCACAAAATTCAAAAAATCATATCTTCGGTTCTATTAGACCGATTTTGATGAATGAGTGCTTAAACGAAAGATCTCACCAAATGCTACAACTTTCTGGAACATTTGAACTTCGTAGGACCAACACCAGGGGCGCCACAGTCGAAAAACCAATTTCAATATCACATAACCTCAATTATTTCGACTGTCGCTGAACCGATCTTGATAATTACTTCGACATAATTGTAGAGAACGTTCGTGTCTACATCTCGTCCATACATAATTTTTCGATCAGATAATGCGATCTCTCCGATTTTGTCGTTTAGTGTGAAAAAATTGACTTTTCCCATAATAACGCTTTGAAACCACTCAGATGCCAATTTGACTACTTCTACTCGACCAAGACACTTAAAATAGGGTTTTAAATGGAAAGTCTCACAAAATACAACAATTCTTTGATATAGTTGAAGTACACCAAATGAACACTTGGGACGATCTAGTCGAAAAAACGAGTTCAGAAACAAACAACCTCGATTATCTCGGCTTCTGATTAATCGATGAACAGCAAAATTATACAGAACATTCTGGTCTACATTTCACCCATATATCACTTTTCTGTCACTCCATCCAAATCTTTGATATTTTGGTTTAAATACAAAATTTGTATAATTTCATGAATTTGATTCAAGATAATTGAATGGCGTCCCGCAACTTCAGCTCTAAATCGAATTTGCATGCGTTCCAAGTTAGCTCATGTTAAGAATCTCACCCACATAAGCCGGTTAGGATTATCTGTCCCTTTAATAGATACACCCTGTGTCATTTACAGGTAACATTTGGTCCTCCTGAGCATCGTGAAGTCAGTTTGTGCTTCAACCCAGCACCCGGGAACAGAATCTAACTGCTCAAGCATCCTACAGAAAACAATTGGGTTCCGTTAGGCTTGTCATCGAGAAGTTTCAATCCGAAAGTGCTCTTCTGCTGATGCCAACATCGAAAACGGAGATCACTTTTAAAAGAGATCTGATCAAACGGATCGAGAAAAGATTTCAAGAAATTCAGACAGCCACTATCCAGAATATCTCTGAAGAGGAAAGGGAGGCAGCTCAGACGGAGTTAATTGATTTTTTGGAGGAATGTGCTGATTTGTACTCACGAGCTTCGGCACTTCTTGCACAAATCGAAACTGCAATGACAGCTCCACCACCAGGAGCTCAAGAGAATGTCACTCTGTCCCAGCTTCTAGCACTAATGTCAAGACAACTTGATGAACAAGAAAAGCAGCGCAAGTCTGAAGAGATGAAGCTGAAGGAAATACTCAACACTCAGAAGGAGGAATTCAAGACTTATCTTGAAGAATCTCGCGTGGATTGGGGAAATATATCAGCCGGGCTAGATGGAAGTTTTACGCAGCCATCAGCAACAAAGCTTGATCCAATTCGAGTACCTAAGTTTTCCGGATCGTACGCAGGCTGGAAATCTTTCCACGATCTATTTGTGTCAATTGTGGATAGAAATATTCACCTAACAAAAGCTTAAAAGATGCATTACCTGAAGGAAGCCGTCTCTGGTGAACCTGCTCAATTGATTGAGAAATTCTGCATCTCAGATGATAACTACCAGAGGGCATGGGATCGTCTTGTCGAGAGATATGATGACAAAGTTTCAATCACGAAAGAACTCATGGACAAATTCTTCGACTTGCCAGCGACTACGAAGCCAACCATTTCATCGCTGAGGAAGATTCAAACAGATTCAACGGCCATTATAGACGCATTGGAAGCTCTGGAAATTCGTGAGAGAGACCCCTGGTTGATTCATTGTGCCTTGAAGAAACTTGACCGGGAAACCCAATGGCAATGGGCACAAGAAGAGCATGCAATCACAGCAAGTTGGGATGACTTCTACAAGTTCATGAGCAAGCGCTGTCGGGCACTGGAACATTGTACATTGGACGTATCCTCAACACCATATCGTCGGTTGCCTCAATAACTGTGCTAACTGCATCTGCTTTGTGTCTGCATTCATTGCAAACGCCGCGCAGCGATGCGTTGCTTACAACGAATGCTGACACAAAGCAAATGCAGTTAGTACAGTTGCTGAGGCAACCGACGATATCCAGCCACCAGTAAGAGTAAGTTTAGTGGTAATGTTAAAAAAGCTTCAAGTTGTGCAGCAGGGGCTGCTGAAAATTGTACTTATTGTAATGAGGGATCTCATAGATTATTCAGATGCAAAAAGTTTTGAAGTCACCCTGCCAGCACAAGATTAGAGGTAGTTCAAAAATTAAAGATTTGTCAGAATTATTTGTCAGATTTTCATAATATTCAAGTTTGCGAATATCCTACTTGTCAATTGTGTAAAAAGTCTCATAACAAATTGATTCATGATGCTTTTCCCGCTGCTTCAGCATATGCTGTTGTAGCAAACCCTGTCTCTGATAGCACTGTCGCCACTTCGTCAGTCTCAAGACCGGATGGAGGTTTGATTTCTGGGCCATGGGGGACAAACCATCTACTGCACTAGCTTGTTCAGATTCATTAGGTGGAGTTAATTCAAACGTTTTGCTTGCCACAGCATTGATCTCTGTACTTGACAAATATGGCAATAAACAAACATGTCGAATGGTGCTTGATCCTGCTTCTCAAGTGAATATTATTTCTTCACGTCTTTGCCACTCATTGATGCTCCCATGTCAGCTATCACGATTTGCAGTGGATGGAGTGAATGAGTCCACTCAATTATGTAGACAAGAAACACAGGTGAAGGTGATGTACCAAGTCGATGATGTGGAAATGTGTCAAGCGGTCGATTGTTTGGTTATGTGAAAGGTCACCATGGATCAACCAAACTGGATATTGGACAAGAATTCTCTCCCGATTCCCAAACACTTCAAACTAGCTGATCCTTAGTGGAATGTGAAAGGGAGAATCGACCACTTGATAGGGGGAGCCCTTGCATGGAGTTATCTGGGATCTGGGAGTCATTAAACACTCTTTGGGAGAAGGTTTACCATTCCTGCATGATAGTGTGTTTGGTTGGCTTATAGCCGGGCCCTGTTTCAAGATTCCTCCAAAACCAGTGTCTTGTCAGCTCACTACTATGGTCTCCATTGATAAATCTGTTCGCAAATTTTGGGAGTTGGAAGACATTCCAAAGAAAGTCAACACCACAGAAGAAAATGAATTGGCAGAACAATCTTTTGCTACTTCATGTGAGAGGAATCAAGAGGGAAGGTATAAAGTCCAGCTACCACTACATGATGAAATTATCAATTTAAAGACAAACCATTCCACAGCAGTTCGACAACTTCAGTATCTTGATCGAAGGCTTGGAAAAGATCCAGCCTTGAAAGAAGCTTATGCTGAAATATTCCAAGAATATCAGAAGCTAAACATCATTGAGCCAGTTCCAGCCGACGAAATGTTGTTTCCAGACAGGCAGGTTTATTCTATGCCACATCACTGTGTAGTGAAGGAGAATTCTCGAACCACAAAGGTACGTCCGGTGTTGTATATGGATATATGTGTGTGTGTATGATCGATGTACCTTGCACTCAATCAATTAATAAACGAGTATTGCACCGACCGTCAATGGATAAAGTTGTTTCATTAAAGTGCGATCCCGACATGGCGACCGTGACTGTGATGTGAAAAAGTGTAAAAATTTTACAAAATGTGCACCGGTAGATACCACAGACGCCGTGTACAGATCAACGACGATGATGTTCAAGTTTCTGTAAAGAATCCACTGGAGCAATGTGATCTTTCCAAGATCAAAGACTTCGTTAATCTGGAATATCTGGAGATCATCATAACAGTGGTACTGGTTATCCTAATTATTGGGGTGATGTATCATCTCTTCAGGAAATGGAGAGCAAACATCCATAAAAGAGCTACTAGACAAGTGATGCTGAGGACTCTTGGCAACAAATCCAGGGAGTCACTAGCAGAGACTGCAGCATAGGTTGACGACCGAGCGAAAAAGTACAATTCTGCACAACGGAGAAATATTGGAAAAACAACAGAGCAACGTCCTAGCAGTGGACTTTAATCCGACACCCAGAAAGTGTGCAGAGTACATCGCTTCGCAGAACCAAGCAGAGTCATCAAGTTGAAACATCAAGTACAGAGTCCATAAAGAGGAATGCACCAAGCAGAAGTTGCTGAATTTACACCACCATCGAGTTTGCTGCCAGCAACCGCAACCAGAGACGTAATGCTGAATTTGCTGAGTACACGAGGCAGAGCGACCCAGGCAGGAACGCATTTTTGAGTAAGGTCATAAACAATAACAGTGAATGGGTTAGGTCAGGAATAAAAAAAAAACAATTATATGCAATTTTAATGGATGAATTATCAAGATTAGAGGACATTTTTACTGAATTAGAAAAACTTTTAACAAATTTAAAGAAAAATGGTCCAAATCGTAAATATTCTTCTGAATATGCTTCAAGTAAAAGAACATATGTAGAAAATTTACATGAAAATTTCAAAACATCATATAATAAATTATTAAAACTTTTAAAACCAGATCAATTAGAAATATTTGCTGAAAAAGGATTTAAAGAAGAAAAAATTGCAAAGGAAATATTCGATATACTTAATGAAATTCAAAAGAAAACACAAGATACAATTGAAGAAAATTTAGAAATTCAAGTCGAAGCAATACAAGAACAAACTACAGAGATGGCGACATTTGATATTAAGACAGCCTCTCATATCATTCCGGATTTTGACGGCGAATCTGATAAAATCCTTTATTTCTTGTCAGCCGTTAAGTATTACAATGATACTCTTGCTGAAGCAAGTAAAGTCCTTTTGATGAATTTAGTCATAAATATCAAAATAAAAGGAAAGGCTAAAAATTCTATTTCTGGTCAAAATATCAGGACATATGCTGAATTACACAAAGCAATGTCAGATCGGTTTGAGTGTCGTAAAACCGTTGCGACTCTCACTCAAGAACTCTCTCAATCAAAACAAGGAAATAGTTCAGTGACTGAATATGCGGAAAAAATTGAAAAACTTTCATTTGAACTATCTAAAATTCAAATTCTGGCCCAGAACGGTGAAAATTCTAGTATTATTCGAGCAATTAATGATACTGTAGCTGCTAGCTCATTCAAGAATGGTTTAAGAACTGATCTAAAAACGGTTGTTTTAGCGGCACGCGCTGAAACATTTGCAGAAAATGTTTCAATTGCTCATGAAGCCGAATCATCTTTGCCCAAAAATACAAACCTGGTAAATTTTGTAAATTCTAATGGATCGCACAAGCAAAATTCTCGTGGGTCACGTGGACAATCTGGTCGAGGAAATCGCGGAAGAGGAAACTCCCGTGGAAATATGCGAGGAAACACAAATTCTCAGCAGAGAGATAATAATTATCAGAGTAGAGGAAGCCATAGTAATCGAAGAAACTATCGTAATGGACGAGGAAATAGATATTTTCGTGGTCAAAATCGTGTGTACGTAGCACAAGAAGCATCAACGCAAGGAGTTGCGATGTCTTGCCCACACGGATGCAATCATGGGTCTCAAGGGGGAAACGTGGTAGCCCCTGGCCCAGTTCAGCAGCAGCCGGGGGCAATGCGTCAAAATACTCATCAGTTTTGGCAGTAAATGTTGCATCAAGCAATTTTATCAAAATTTTTATTCCACAAATTGGGTCAATATGCACGTTATTAGTCGATTCCGGAGCAGATATTTCTCTTTTCAAAATCGATAAGTTACAAAATTTACGTAGAGAAATTAAAAATGATTCAATAAATTTCACAGGAGTTGGTCAGGAAAATTTTAGTTCTTTGGGAACCTTTGAAATAACTCTAAACCTAACAAATAATTACCACGTGCATCATAAATTTCATCTCATCAGTAATAATTTTTCAATTCCTTTCGATGGAATTCTCGGTAGGGATTTTCTCAAATTTTTCCAATACAGTATTGATTACTATAGTTACTTATTGCATTTAAATTTACAGGAAGAAACTTTATCTATACCACTTTATGACAGAGTGGATGAAGGAACAATCATTTTACCCTCAAGAAGTGAAGTAGTTAGAAGGGTAGATGCTGTTATAACAGAAGATTCTGTCATAATAGGGGAAGAAGTTGCACCAGGAGTGTTCTCGTCGAGTTCCATTGTCAACAACATTCCAGTCGTATCATTTCTAAATACTACCGAAAAAGATGTGATTTTACGAAACTATTCGCCAAAGGTAGTACCATTGCAATTATACCACGTAGCTTGTTCAAAAACAGGCACTGAAAATTTAGATGAACAAAGAATTACTAATTTGTTTAACGAATTAAATTTTGATAATGTACCTTCATATGCCCTTGAATCAATTCAAGAGATTTGTGTACATTTCAATGATATTTTCTGTTTGCCAGGAGATAAAGTAACATTCAACAATTTTTACAAGCAATCAATAAAATGTTCGCAAACGGAACCAGTCTATGTAAAAAACTATCGTATTCCTCACGCGCAATCCGATGAAATTCAGAAACAGGTCACAAAAATGTTACATGATGGTATAATCGAACCGTCCACATCTCCCTACAATTCACCAATTGTTCTCGTACCAAAGAAATCCGAAAATGATGAGAAAAAGTGGAGATTAGTAGTGGATTACCGAAAAGTAAACAATAGCATTATTGCTGATAAATTTCCACTACCCAGGATTGATGAGATTTTGGACCAGCTTGGTAGAGCCAAATTTTTTACAATATTGGATCTCCAAGCAGGCTTCCACCAAATATTAATAAATCCAGATGATCATTCAAGGGAAATCACAGCCTTCACAGCATGCCAAGGGCATTTTCAGTTCACTAGGCTTCCCTTTGGACTAAAAATTAGTCCTAACAGTTTTCAAAGAATGATGTCATTAGCAATGTCTGGATTATCTCCTGAGTCCACTTTTCTCTACATTGATGACCTTGTTGTTTTTGGTGCCAGTTTGGCCCACCATAATTCCAATTTAATAAAGGTATTCAATAGATTACGACAATTCAATTTAAAATTAAATCCCAACAAATGTAAATTTCTACAAAATGAAGTCGTATATCTAGGACATCGTTTGACTCCTAATGGAGTTTTACCTGACTCTTCCAAATTTAACGTAGTTCACAACTACCCAGTCCCAAAGAATCCCGATGATGTCCGACGATTCGTAGCTTTCGCGAATTACTATCGCAAATTTATCAAAAATTTTGCTGAAAAGGCTACTCCTTTAAATAATTTACTACGAAAGAAAACAAAATTTTTGTGGGATAGTACCTGTCAAAGTGCTTTTGATAGTTTAAAAGCAGACCTTACTAGTCCTAGGGTATTAAAATACCCAGATTTCACAAAGCCTTTTCTTCTCACGACCGACGCTTCAGATATTGCAGCTTCAGCAATTCTCTCGCAAGGTGAAATAGGTGAAGATTTGCCTATTGCATATGCAAGCAAAGCTTTCACCAAGGGAGAGAAAAATAAGTCAACAATAGAAAAAGAATTGACTGCGATACACTGGGGTGTCAAGCACTTTCGTCCCTATTTATTTGGAAGAAGTTTCAAAATTATAACTGATCATAAGCCCCTTGTTTACCTTTTCAATATGAAAAACCCTTCATCGAAACTTATGAGGGTGCGTCTCGATTTAGAGGAATATGATTTTACGATTATGCATAGGCCGGGAAAAGACAATGGAAATGCAGATGCGGTAAGTCGCATTGAAATTGATTCGGATACACTAAAATCTCTCACAATTCTGCCTGTACAGACACGTGGTATGGCACGTAAAGAAAAAGAGCAAAATATTCAAAATCTTCTTGAAAGTATAGATTTTTCAGATCAACTTGAGCCTGATCAACTCAAAGTGCATGAAGTTTCTAAACTTTCTGAAATTTTGAATTGTCCTGAATTAATTTTTTATAATTCACCCTCCGATCCATCTCAAAGCACAAACGGTGGTAAAAGCGCGCTAAAGAAATACAACACATCTATGTATACAGTAAAAATATCAGCCAATTACACAGAGCTTGCACTAGAGCAAGATCTTCTTATTGCTGATCAATCTTGTAAAGATTTAAAAATCAGAGAGCTCTCGTTGTCTTTGAATAGCTTAATTTTTCAGCATTTCACTGTTGAAACTTTCAAGACAATTGCAAATAAAAAGCTGCAGCATTTATCAATTCTTCTGTATACTCCACCTATTCTTATAACTGATAAAAGTGCTATTAAAGATATTTTGAATCATAACCATATTAGCCCTCTTGGAGGACATGTGGGTCAAAACAGACTTCTTAAAAAATTAATGGAGCTGTATAGATGGAGAGGAATGGGAAAGGACATCGCTGAGTATATCAAATCTTGTGAATCGTGTCAGCGTAATAAAAGTAGCGTGTTGACTAAGGAACCGATGGTACTAACTAGTACTCCTCAAAGTAGTTTCGATATAGTATCAATAGATACTATAGGGCCATTCATTCGATCAAATCGAGGAAATAGGTACGCGTTAACAATGCAATGCGATTTGACGAAATTTATTTGCATTGTAGCAATACCTGATAAAGAGGCCAATACTCTCGCTAGAGCATTAACGGAAAATTAAATACTAAAATATGGAATTATGAAATGCAACAAAAGTGACATGGGAACAGAATTTTTAAATGAAGTATTCCATAGAGTTTGTGAAATGCTTCAAATAAATCAAGTAAATTCCACCCCGTATCACCATCAAACTCTAGGAGGTATCGAACGAAATCATAAAACATTGAATGAATATCTAAGATCCTATATCAATGAACATGGAGATGATTGGGACAGTTGGCTCTCATATTTTGAGTTTTGTTATAATACTACGCCTATTGTTCATAATTATTCACCATTTCAGCTGATATACGGAAAGAAAGCTCGACTACCACAAAATATAACGAATGATAATGTACAACCAATTTACAATTTTGACTTATATTCCGCTGAATTACAGCATAAATTACAAAATTCGTGGAATTTTGTCAGAAAAACTTTAGATAAAGACAAGATTGTATCTAAAAAATACTATGATAGAAATAAGAATCCTATTAATTTCTCAGTTAATGATCTTGTCTTACTAAAAAACTTTAATAATAAGAAATTGGAATCTCTATACCAAGGACCATTCAGGATAATAGACAGAATGGGAGTCAATTCAAAGATTATGAATTTAAAAAATGGTAAAATAAAAATGGTACATAATAACTTACTAAAATTATATTATTCTAATCAATAAAAGAAAAGCATAAACTTAAAAAAAAATTTGAAAAAAAAAATAATAATATAATAGTATAATATAATATAATAGTTATGACAAATCTATATTCATTAAATCAAATTTTTACTCTTATTCACCTCTAATATTATTATATATATGAAATTTTATATAAAAAAAAGAAGATTTGAGTCTATTAAAATTATATGGGTAATAAAAAAAAAACAAAATGTTATAAAAAAAAATATCAAAAAAAAAATTATAAATAATCTTTTTTTTCCCCTTTTTGGGGGGAGGTGTTGTATATGGATATATGTGTGTGTGTATGATCGATGTACCTTGCACTCAATCAATTAATAAACGAGTATTGCACCGACCGTCAATGGATAAAGTTGTTTCATTAAAGTGCGATCCCGACACCGGTATTCAATGCTAGCTCTAAAGCTAGTTCAAGAATCAGTCTCAATGACTGCCTTCACATTGGGCCAGTTGTACAACCATCATTGGTCTCAACCTTGTGGAAGTTCAGGCTCCATCCAGTAGCATTAACCTGCGACATTACAAAAATGTATTTGCAGATCCTGTTACATGAACCACACAAAGATCTTCAACGATTTGTGTTGAAAGAGGGAGATGAAATAAAAGACTTTCTCTTCCGCACTGTGTGCTTCGGAGTAGCTTCATCTCCATTTCTCGCAACACGAGTTCTAAATCAATTGGCTAATGATGAGGGTGGAAATTTTCCATTGGCTGCAGAAGTTATCCGACAAAATTTCTATATAGATGATTGTCTAGTGTCAGGAACTTCAGTTGATCAGGTGATGGCCATCAAGCAGCAACTCAAAGATATTTTCAGTCGTGCGGGAATGAGTTTGTCGAAATTTAGATCAAATTCAGCAAACATAGTTGCTTCAGAGTCCCAAGACACATCTGATGAAATGATTCTTTTAGAAGAAGAGTAAAAGGCACTCGGGATCATTTGGCATCCAAAATCATATATCTTCCAATTCCGCGTTTCCAAAAACTTGATCCAAGGGGAGGTGAGCAAGCTTCATATCTTATCAACAATTGCTAGAGTGTACGACCTGTGTGGACTGATTGGACCAGTCATTGTTACTGCAAAGTTGATACTCCAGGACACATGGAGTCGAGAATTATCGTGGCAAGAGGAAGTTCCCAACGATTTGAAGGAACAATGGGAAAATTTCATGGAGGATCTGCCAGAAATTGAGAAGTTACGTATCCCCCGATGGGAATCAGATTATATTGATGTAGTGAAGAGAGAGCTTCACATGTTTTGTGATGCAAGCATGGTAGCTTATGGAGCAGTCATATATCTGGTGTGTACTGATGGAAATGGAGCCAAATCATCTCACATGTGAGCATCAAAATCTCGTTTGGTACCTTTGGATTCAGAGACTCGAACTAGGAAATTTACAATCCCTAAAGCTGAGCTCTGTGGAGCATTGTTAGGAGTGGAATTGATGAATGTAGTGCCTGAATCATTGCAAATAAAGGATTGTTTTTATTGCCCATGTAGCAAAATAACAGGAAATAACGTTATTCTTATGTGTTCGAATTCGGACGAATAACACCTTACTGACATCAAGGCTCCGGGTATGGAGAATAGCTCGATGATATTCAAAACGTAATTTTTCCAAAGAAACTAACGTCATGAAATTTCACTTACATAAATATAAAATTTTTACTTACACTCATGTAACGCAATCATTATGTTAGTTTTGTATTTCTTTAGCTTTTTTTTAAGTTCACCGCCTGATGGCGTTGTGTGAAATTATACTAATATAACAAAATGTATTATTATACAAATAATAATGTCTTAGCTAGTAGAATATTATCTTGTCATGGCTATATTATAATTGTGGAGAATTACCTGTGGTAAACAATAATTTCTCTGTGATAGGATTCTGTGATATCTAATACCCTCTTCTTCCTGCCCAGTTTACCTATAAATATATTGTGGTGTTATAAATCTGTCAGGGACTGTGTGTTTCTTGGGCTTCCTTCTACCGTTTGTGATATTCACGTACCTGGAAATATATATTCCTTTAGTAAATGTCTTCAACAGTGATCCGGAACGTAGGCGGCTGGATTTTCCAGAAGACGTTTCCTCGATGACCGCCAAATGCCCTTCACCAAATCCACTGAGGCAGTGAAACACACTTTTCACCTTCACCAATTATTTTATTTACAAGTATTCTCCTCTTAGATTTCACTGAACACGTTTAACTCTACGTCACGTAAATTTTTCTGTAGTTTGAACTAATATTTAATTTATAATTCACAAAATAAACTTATAACTTTCTCTCCTCACGTCTCTTTTCAAAATCAAGTCTTACGTAATGCCCAGACTGGTTCCCGCTCATTCCCCTACTTTCTTTCCAGCTGATCTTTTTCACCACTTTTTCCTTCTTCTCTCTCCCTCCATACATGTTCAAAATCCAACCGTCTTTTGTCTCTTATTTTTAAGAGATCTCCAATCAATGGAAATTCTATACAATAATAATAATCTTTGTCATGGATAGAACATTATTTGCAGTCATTCAATCGAATAATTATTATTTCCCATCACAATCATCGCAATATTTTATGGTCTTTATATATTAAAGAGAACATGCCAATACCTTCCCACCGTAGAGAATTTGTTAATACATCCCTAAAAACATCTCCGCAGCAGAAAAATATTTTTAAAATAATTTTTCAGTGGCAAAAATATTGAAATTTACTCAATTTTTTTTAGGATCAATTCTAAAATATCCTAAACCCTTAAGAATACCTATATTTGATAAAAACTAGCTGAAGATGGTGTAAGTAATCGAGGATGATTGTCATGGAATTCACATTGTAGAAATTTCAATGGCTGTTCTATGTCACACCCCATGAAAAAATGGATCGTCGGACAGTCCACCGACATGTCTGAGGACAATTCCTTCAGATATATTCGACATGGTAAAAATCACATTTAAATATATTTTCATTTCAGTAATACAAATCTACAGTAGTTTAAATATTTCAGTAGTATGAATGATTGTATTTTCACTACTGAACTTGTAAAACTCCTTTAGTGAAAACAATTATTTTATATTGTGATATATGTTAAGATATTGCTGGTGTAAAAAAGAATGTTTATGATATTAAGAAAATTATTTCAACATAAAAGAAACATTGATCACTTCATTTACACAACTAAATAAAAATTATGTTTTAACCCTCTAACAGTGTTTTCTTTAATATCCAAAAAAATAGTTAAATAATTTTGTCTAGGGTAATTAATGGCCCACTAAACTCAAAAATACCATCAATTCTTCATTATCTCTTTCCGTTTGGGCGCCAGGTGAGAATAGGTAAAGACCGCCTGGAGGCGTTCACATCGGTTTAAGGCATAAAAAGACTGAAATATTTTAATTGAAAAATAGTGACAAATAGTAAAATAAATGAATTTTAAACGTTTTTTATGGATGAATGTTGTATGATTATCCAAGAAATGATAATTTTTAGGAAAAAACGTTTATAATTTTTATAATTAGACGTTAATGAAGCTCAAGATGTTTCAATAAGACTAATTTTTACCGAATAGGTCACAGATCAGCTATGAAAACGTCACTTTCTTGTATAATTTAAAGGTCCTTTGAAATACATTGCTCATCTTCTGGTTTTAATTCACGATCTGGGGCATTAAAGGACGAATTAAGAATTCATCATCACTGCTGAAGTCTGCTTCCTTATCAATTTTACTTAATTCGCAGAAATCGACCATTTTACTCATTCTGGACAGTCTTCGTGTAATCTGAATTGTTTTCATTATTAATATCTTGGAAATTAATAATATATTTTACTAAAACAACCAAAACAATTAAATAAAAAAATCGGTAATTTTTGAAAATTTTACCCTTGAACGGATAAGACCGCCCACAGGAGTCTTCCTTTTTTTCTTCTAAAACTCTTACTTCTAGTTCTTTCACACTTATCAATTGAAATATACAAACTAGAAGAACATATCTTTCAGAAAATAAGATTCTTACTACAGTTAGATTACTTTAAAACAATCTTTTTGCATTTCAAAACGCAACATGTCGCGAGCGACATTAGCATCGAACAGACTAGGCCATTGCTCTTTTAATCGATTTTCAAAGAAGCAATGGAGAAGTGAATTTGACACCTTCATTGTTTTCGATTAGAGAACTCACTGAGAACAGCGCCATCCAGTGTAAGTAAAATGTACAAGGCGGGAAATATTTTCAGTTGTTCAAAACAATGTAGTTCACATTATTCACCTGTATTTTATACTAAACTTTAATTTCACTAATGCCTAGACTCATTTTAAATACATTTGAAAAGTTTTCACAAGAGTTTTATGAGTAAAATTTCCTTTGTTTTGATTTTTCCTGGCATCAGCTGATTTCGATGGTGGTCGATGAAATTTCGAACAATGAATTCAAATAAAGAATGTCAACGGACTATGTGATATGGAATTGTCAAGAAAAAGCAATTGACCGGGCAATTGCTTTTTGCTTTTTGTTCAATGTATTTAAATTTGGCTAATTTTACTAAAATATCATTTCCTTTTTACAGAATATTGTCTCAGAGAACGGAATAAGATCAAATTGATGCAAAAATTGATTTGATGCCTCAATTTTTTCAATATTTTTTCCTCGTGTAAAAAAGCAAGGAAGGAGTAAAAAAGCAATGACCATGAAAAAAAGCCCAGTCTGTTCGATGTGATTTTGTTGTTTTTTCTCTGCCCTGTCACACATAACTGAAGATTGTAAGCAAACGAAAGGTCAAAATGAGTTCAACTTCAGAAAATAAGTTAGTAAGACTATAACTGAGGACACTGTAGATATTTCAACTTCAAATAAGTAATATTATCGCAGTAAATGTGATTTATAGAATGACTGCCTGGAGGCGGTCTTACCCGTTAGAGGGTTAAATATATTTTTCCAGGAAGCCAATTTTTTAATGTTTTATTGTTTTGTATCAATCAACTCTGTCTACACATTGAAGCTGGTTTCATCAAAAATTTCAAAAATGTTTGAAAGAAAAATTCCTATTTTTGACAAGTTTGATAGAAATAGGTGTGGAAACCGGTGAGCGTCGGGTAAGAAGAAGCAAAGAAAATTCTCAAATTCTTCCCAAAGCTTTCGGCTCAGACTTCAAGCCTTCCTCAGTGGCTGGGGCGGGAAAGGGCACTATTTATTCATCAATTCATTTTACAATTATTTCACTACTTACTCAAATTTTTAGTCTTTTCTTGCTTTGTCAAATGGTCTTTTTTGTTCACAGGGCATGGGATTTGGGGCTCTGCACTTAATTTTCTACTTATTTTTTGATAGAAAAAGTTTGATAGAAAATTTGTTGTTTCACTGCTGAAAAAAAGCAAGAAAAGTGTTTTTGAAAGTTTCTGGTATAGTATTTAGCGCATTTTTGTGGAATTAAAAAAAAAAAAAAAGAACGAAGGAAGAGTGTTTTTTAGATGTCGTTTTTATTTAATAAATTTTGATCTAGTTTTAAAGGAATATTTTCAATGATTTTTCTCTAGAAATTTCCGGAAGTTAACGCATCGGTGTTTTCTTGAAGTCTTCTTCAGTACATTTGCTCCGTGCTTCATGGTTTATAACATGGATGGAAAAGAGGAAGTTGCCGGACCCTCTGGCATCTTTATTATATACATTCCGGAATGCGCGAATACGATCTCAAAACTTTGTCTTTATTTTATCTAAAAATATTGTGTGATATTTACAGTTTGCTGTGAGGAAAGTTGTTTTAACTGCTCGAACTCCAAGAGAGAGCAGTTTTCACAATCGACTTTTTTTTTCAACTTTACAAAATTCTAGCTGCTAAACGGTAAGAGATATTGACTTCCGGTCTTCGGTGACCCCCCACAATGTCAATACCTTCTATCGAACTAACTTACCCAAATTACACCCCACCCCTTCATGCGCTCCCTATCCCTCAAAAATAGGCAAAAAATTTTGTTTTTCTAATTTTAAAAATAATTGGCCCTGATGATTTCCTTCATTTTTGGATATGTTATGGAGGTAGTCCAGCTGAACATTTCGTCCTTAGACACCTATCACCGGAAAAATCGCCATCTTGAATTATTCAAGGTCAAAGGTCAACCAGCCTGGAGGGCCTAATTTCCAATGGATTTGGACAAATTTGGACATTTTTGAAAGATCTTTTAATTCTGAACCCGACTGCATCGGTCACTACCGGTGATGGATCGGGAAAGTAACGGTAATAGTCCTATTTAAAAAAAAACTGTTTCGCAATCTTCAGTCTTTTGACCCATTTAAAAAATCAACGGTAAGAGATATCAACTTCCGGTCTTCGGTGACCCCTCCTCAAATGACATTATCTTGAAAGTAATCTCTTTGGTTTTACCCCCTCCCCCTTCATGCGCTCCCTATCCCTCAAAAATAGGCAAAAATGAGGTTTTTCTAATTTAAAAAAAAAATTGGCCCTGACGATTTTATTCATTTTTGGATATGTTATGGAGGTAGTCCAGCTGAACATTTCGTCCTTAGACACCTATCACCGGAAAAATCGCCATCTTGAATTATTCAAGGTCAAAAGTCAACCAGCCTGGAGGCCCTAATTTTCAACGGATTTAGACAAATTTGGACATTTTTGAAAGATCTTTTAATTCTGAACCCGACTGCATCGGTCACAACCGGTGATGGATCGGGAAAGTAACGGTAATAGTCCTATTTAAAAAAAAAAACAGTTTTTCGCAATTTTCAGTCTTTTGACCCATTTAAAAAATCAACGGTAAGAGATATCAACTTCCGGTCTTCGGTGACCCCACCTCAAATGACATTACCTCGAACGTAATTTTTTTGTTTTTACCCCCTCCCCCTTCATACGCTCCCTATCCCTCAAAAATAGGCAAAAAATGAGGTTTTTCTAATTTTAAAAAAAATTGGCCCTGACGATTTCCTTCATTTTTGGATATGTTATGGAGGTAGTCCAGCTGAACATTTCGTCCTTAGACACCTATCACCGGAAAAATCGCCATCTTGAATTATTCAAGGTCAAAGGTCAACTACCCTAGAGGGCCTAATTTTCAACGGATTTGGACAAATTTGGACATTTTTGAAAGATCTTTTAATTCTGAACCCGACTGCATCGGTCACAATCGGTGATGGATCGGGAAAGTAACGGTAATATATTTATTTTAAAAATACTGTTTTTCGCACTTTTTCAGTCTTTTGACCCATATAAAATTTAAACGGTAAGAGATATCAACTTCCAGTCTTCGGTGACCCCACCTCAAATGACATTATCTTGAAAGTAATCTCTTTGGTTTTACGGCCCCCTTCATGCGCTCCCCATCCCCCAAAAATATGCAAAAAATGAGGTTTTACTAATTTTAAAAAAAATTGGCCCTGACGATTTCCTTCATTTTTGGATATGTTATGGAGGTAGTCCAGCTGAACATTTCGTCCTTAGACACCTATCACCGGAAAAATCGCCATCTTGAATTATTCAAGGTCAAAAGTCAACCAGCCTGGAGGGCCTAATTTTCAACGGATTTGGACAAATTTGGACATTTTTGAAAGATCTTTTAATTCTGAACCCGACTGCATCGGTCACAACCGGTGATGGATCGGGAAAGTAACGGTAATAGTCCTATTTAAAAAAAAAAACAGTTTTTCGCAATTTTCAGTCTTTTGACCCATTTAAAAAATCAACGGTAAGAGATATCAACTTCCGGTCTTCGGTGACCCCACCTCAAATGACATTACCTCGAACGTAATTTTTTTGTTTTTACCCCCTCCCCCTTCATACGCTCCCTATCCCCCAAAAATAGGCAAAAAATGAGGTTTTTCTAATTTTAAAAAAAATTGGCCCTGACGATTTCCTTCATTTTTGGATATGTTATGGAGGTAGTCCAGCTGAACATTTCGTCCTTAGACACCTATCACCGGAAAAATCGCCATCTTGAATTATTCAAGGTCAAAGGTCAACTACCCTAGAGGGCCTAATTTTCAACGGATTTGGACAAATTTGGACATTTTTGAAAGATCTTTCAATTCTGAACCCGACTACATCGGTCACCACCGGTGATCTATCGGGAAGTAACAGTAATAGTCCTATTTTAAAAAATACTGTTTTTCGCAATTTTCAGTCTTTTGACCCATATAAAATTTAAACGGCAAAAGATATCAACTTCCGGTCTTCGGTGACCCCTCCTCAAATGACATTATCTTGAAAGTAATCTCTTTGGTTTTACCCCCTCCCCCTTCATGCGCTCCCTATCCCTCAAAAATAGGCAAAAAATGAGGTTTTTCTAATTTTAAAAAAAAAAAATTGGCCCTGACGATTTCCTTCATTTTTGGATATGTTATGGAGGTAGTCCAGCTGAACATTTCGTCCTTAGACACCTATCACCGGAAAAATCGCCATCTTGAATTATTCAAGGTCAAAGGTCAACTACCCTAGAGGGCCTAATTTTCAACGAATTTGGACAAATTTGGACATTTTTGAAAGATCTTTTAATTCTGAACCCGACTGCATCGGTCACAATCGGTGATGGATCGGGAAAGTAACGGTAATATATTTATTTTAAAAATACTGTTTTTCGCACTTTTTCAGTCTTTTGACCCATATAAAATTTAAACGGTAAGAGATATCAACTTCCAGTCTTCGGTGACCCCACCTCAAATGACATTATCTTGAAAGTAATCTCTTTGGTTTTACGGCCCCCTTCATGCGCTCCCCATCCCCCAAAAATATGCAAAAAATGAGGTTTTACTAATTTTAAAAAAAATTGGCCCTGACGATTTCCTTCATTTTTGGATATGTTATGGAGGTAGTCCAGCTGAACATTTCGTCCTTAGACACCTATCACCGGAAAAATCGCCATCTTGAATTATTCAAGGTCAAAAGTCAACCAGCCTGGAGGGCCTAATTTTCAACGGATTTGGACAAATTTGGACATTTTTGAAAGATCTTTTAATTCTGAACCCGACTGCATCGGTCACAACCGGTGATGGATCGGGAAAGTAACGGTAATAGTCCTATTTAAAAAAAAAAACAGTTTTTCGCAATTTTCAGTCTTTTGACCCATTTAAAAAATCAACGGTAAGAGATATCAACTTCCGGTCTTCGGTGACCCCACCTCAAATGACATTACCTCGAACGTAATTTTTTTGTTTTTACCCCCTCCCCCTTCATACGCTCCCTATCCCCCAAAAATAGGCAAAAAATGAGGTTTTTCTAATTTTAAAAAAAATTGGCCCTGACGATTTCCTTCATTTTTGGATATGTTATGGAGGTAGTCCAGCTGAACATTTCGTCCTTAGACACCTATCACCGGAAAAATCGCCATCTTGAATTATTCAAGGTCAAAGGTCAACTACCCTAGAGGGCCTAATTTTCAACGGATTTGGACAAATTTGGACATTTTTGAAAGATCTTTCAATTCTGAACCCGACTACATCGGTCACCACCGGTGATCTATCGGGAAGTAACAGTAATAGTCCTATTTTAAAAAATACTGTTTTTCGCAATTTTCAGTCTTTTGACCCATATAAAATTTAAACGGCAAAAGATATCAACTTCCGGTCTTCGGTGACCCCTCCTCAAATGACATTATCTTGAAAGTAATCTCTTTGGTTTTACCCCCTCCCCCTTCATGCGCTCCCTATCCCTCAAAAATAGGCAAAAAATGAGGTTTTTCTAATTTTAAAAAAAAAAAATTGGCCCTGACGATTTCCTTCATTTTTGGATATGTTATGGAGGTAGTCCAGCTGAACATTTCGTCCTTAGACACCTATCACCGGAAAAATCGCCATCTTGAATTATTCAAGGTCAAAGGTCAACTACCCTAGAGGGCCTAATTTTCAACGAATTTGGACAAATTTGGACATTTTTGAAAGATCTTTTAATTCTGAACCCGACTGCATCGGTCACAATCGGTGATGGATCGGGAAAGTAACGGTAATATATTTATTTTAAAAATACTGTTTCTCGCACTTTTTCAGTCTTTTGACCCATATAAAATTTAAACGGTAAGAGATATCAACTTCCGGTCTTCGGTGACCCCTCCTCAAATTACATTATCTTGAAAGTAATCTCTTTGGTTTTACCCCCTCCCCCTTCATGCGCTCCCTATCCCTCAAAAATATGCAAAAATGAGGTTTTTCTAATTTTAAAAGAAATTGGCCCTGACGATTTCCTTCATTTTTTGGATATGTTATGGAGGTAGTCCATCTGAACATTTCGTCCTTAGACACCTATCACCGGAAAAATCGCCATCTTGAATTATTCAAGGTTGAAGCTTAATTTTCACCCGATTTGTTTAATTAATTAATTAAAAGATTAATGATTTTGTGAAGCCCTCTTCTTGAACAATTTTCAACTTCAAGATGGTTTTGTGGTGATTTATAGTCAAATTTAATTCGACAATAATTTTCTATACATCAGAATGCTTGCGAAAAGGTATATAAGGCAGAGCTCTTTCTCGGGAGTTCGAGCAGCTCGCAAAGCCTCGGACGCTTTGCCACCCCTTTTCGTAATAATCTCAAAAACACTCTCAATAGACAAATCTCAGTAACTACTCGGAGAAGTAAATTCGTAACTAGGACCCTCATCGCAAGTATAGCAAAAGAGCTGTCAATGTTCCTGTTCCTGATCATAAGTCCTTCTCCTAAACCAGATCCCTATCCACAAGTTTTTCACCAATCTTGCTGAAATTCTGAAGATTCACTTTTCAAAAATTCACAAATTCACTTTTCCGGGTAACTTCTGGGATTCTATTGTTGAAAGTGTATTCGAGATTATTGCAAAAAAAAAGTTTTCCCACAGCACACTTTGATTTAGACAATATATAGAAGAAAATAATAATACAGTTTTGAGGTTATGTTTGCGCATTTTGGGATTTGGGATGGAAGTGAAAATTACGTTGATGGTCTCCCGATCGATTTAAAGAATAATTTCAACATTTATGTATGGTTCACATAAGTTTTAAAAATATTTTCTCAGTTATCTTTAGGGAATTTGTTCTAAAATATATATTTCATATTTTTAGAAAATGACAAAAACCAACAAATGAGGCTGTTAGAGTGATCGGAGCCCGGTGTCTTAGATGAGCAAAATTGTAGTCCTAAGTGTTACCTATCGTCTGGTGTCAATAATTTTTTTTTTAATATTTTGTTTAGTTTATTTTATACAAATTTTTAAAACATCTCTTTAAGACAATTTTTTGGAAATTTTTAGAGAAACTCCAATTTTACACCCTGAAAGAGTGGTTGTACAAAGTTTTTGTAATAATCAAAATTGAAGCACATGTAATGACCTTTCCAACGAACATACGCGTTTTAAGTTCTGTTTACCAGAACTTGAGATATAACGAATAATGTAAGGTAAAGCAGAAAAAAATAAAAAAGTATGAATTAAAAATAATTGATAGGTGATTGAGCAAAACTAAAAGCATGTTCTTAATCAGGGGACTCGACTCTATCAAACGTGCCATGTGAGACCACTGAAGCAAAAACATTGTTGCATAGTGTAATGAGACGCAGCATTTTTGTGTAGATAATTTTAAAATTATTACATTAA
Organism: Phlebotomus papatasi; assembly: GCF_024763615.1. NCBI lineage: Eukaryota > Metazoa > Arthropoda > Insecta > Diptera > Psychodidae > Phlebotomus > Phlebotomus papatasi. The sequence goes on along the minus strand of NC_077225.1, from coordinate 3,175,955 downwards.
ATAGATTGAAAATCTAAAATTTATGAGAATTTTTATTACATTAAGTGTATATTTTCAAAAAAGAAATATTTTTTTATATAATGCTTTTTGTTTATCTAAACAAAATGATAAGTTTGTGACCGCAAATTTAATAAAAATATCTAAATCTTTGAAATATCTATCATTTCTGTAATATTTGGAAGTAAAATCATTAGGCATATTTGGCAGCTGGATTTCTTCACTAGTTTATTCAGGTGCAAAAATCCACTAAATAACTCTGAAAATCCCCATGATTTTATATACACCGAAATTCCTGTGAAAATATTCAATGGATAAATCTGTAGAATATCCCAAAGAAAATAGAGGACTAATTCCTTGGAATTGTCCGGTACTGACTGATTCTCATACCGTGTTATTTGCTATAGGGTTGTCATAATAATAGTACGTACAGCGCCATCGGGTGGTAAACTTCAGCGAGAGCCAAAACTAATTGAGTCACTTCGTATCATGAACGTCAGAAAAATGTTATATTTTCTGAAGTTCAATTCTAAAAAATTACGTTTTGAATATGATCGAGCTATTCTCCATTCCGGAACCACGACGTTAACATCGTCTTGAGTTTCCGAATTAATTTCTTCTACCTTAATTTTACTTGAAATAACAGCGAAACAAATTAAAACTCAACTTTGATAAATGCAAAAGAACTTCAAAAGTGGAGAATAGCGTTTTTCTTATTAAAAACAAAAATTCCCTAGAAGAAATTCTATCATGAAAGTTTCCTTGCAGAGAAATTACCATAAATTAAATCGTGGAGGAAATGTGTCATAAAAACGTAAGTTTTGCACTAAAAATTACAATTTTTTCCTCAATTGTGTCACAGTATTCACGGGTGCTTCTGCTTTCAATTATGCTTCAACAGTTAAAATATCATATTCCAAGAAGCAAATAGGCATAAAATAGCTTTAATTTGTTTCTAATCAATGTTTTTTCACGCTATTTTTCCAATTTTAGTTCTTAAAGCAAAATTGAAGAAGAAGAAGAATTGTGTAATTTAACAATGCAAAACTTACATTTTCATTACTTAATTTTTTCCAGTAGAGATGATTGGAAGAATTTATGTCACAAAAACGGAACTTTTGCAGCCAGAAAGTAATAATTAAGTGCAGTGCCCACAGATTGCTTTTTCTTTCAATTATGCTTTAACCATCAAAAGTGCATATTCCAAGAAGCAAGATAATAAAAAATTGTTTGGATTTGGTGCTAATCAACGCTATTTTCCACTCTTTTTTCTCTAGATATGCATTTTTAATTGCTGAAGGAAAACTTAAGAAGAAGAAGAATCATGTAAATTAGCAATTCAAAGATTATGTTTTCCTGACATCATTTTTCTAATTAGGAAAAAACAAAACTTTCCTGTAATAATGCTTTCGAAACAATTAAATTTTTGTTTTTTACGTTATTAACTAACATGTTAATAACATAAAATGTATGTTGTTGGAGTGATTCATGCTGGAAGTAACTTTAATAACATACAAATTGCAGTTTCATTACGTTAAGTTCCAATAATCGTAAGAAAATGTTTGCTGGGTGGTCACATGCCACGGTTGTTTTATATCAACTTTTGTCAACATCACCCAAACAAGAAGTATTTGTTAAAAATCGAGTCAAGAAGATACTCAAAGGTTCCTGCAACAGTCAATGGGGTCATGTCCCAACTAATGAAAATCCAGCGGATTTGATTTCAAGAGGGTCCACTGCAAAGAAAATTCTTGACAGTCCATTATGGTGGAATGGACCAGTGTGGTTATGTAGGGACCGCAGCTGTTGGCCCCCAGAATTTTCCCCAAGAAGTATCGAAGAGTCAAATCAAATCAATGGATGCTCATTGCAGGTGACTTTGTCAAAAACCCAGAAGAGAGACGATGAGAAGGATGATGATCATTTTTGTCACACGTTGCTGCAGAATATTAGCACGTTCACACGAATGTAGAGAACATTGGCATGGTGTGTAAGAGCGTGTCAGCTGTTTAAGAAGAGAAACCAGAGAGTCACTCGTAGTGCAAATAAACTCACACGACGCTCTCTGTCGACGTCGGAGCTTCAGTTTGGAGAAGGGGCATCTAAAAATGAAATTTGAATTTTCAACGGTAATTTCAAAGGAAACCAGTATGAGGATGAACTTTGAACCAGTTCTCACAAAGAAGCCCACAAGACAAGAAAAGGAAGTTAGTTGCTACCCTAAAAATTAAAGAAAAAACAAAATATTTTAAAGTGCAGTCCCTAAATCCGATGCCCTGTGAACCCCCAGACCCCCTGACAAAGCTAGGAAATCTCAAGATTTGAGTAAGTTGTAAAAATTGATGCATGATACAGAACGAAAATAAAACAGGCTCTGTGCCGTCCAGCCACTGAGGAAGGCTTGGAGTCCGAGCCGAAAGCTTTGGGAAGAATTTGCATGTTTTTCTGAGCTACCCTACACCCCCGACGCTCACCGGTTCTCATATCAAATTGCACACAAACATCATCTCGAACTCTTGCACGCTGGTCCCTAGCTTGTGCTTTCGTCATTGAGACTCCAATACTGGATTATTAATGGAAGAAACATCGTGCGAAAAGTGATTAGAGAGTGTGTCGTGTGCAAACGAGTGAAACCACCATCCCCTGAACAGTCCACCATCCCCTGAACATGGGGGAGCTACCCTTCCCAAGAGTTAGTAATATTAAACCGTTTCCTACCACAGGAGTGGATTTTACTGGAGCTATTATGATTCGTAGAGCACCTGGAGGTAATAGTTTGGAAAAAGCTTATGTCGTGGTGTTTGTGTGCATGAGTGTCAAAACTGTGCACCTGGAGCTGGTAACCTCACTCTCAGCTGAAAGTTTTATCGCTGTATTGAGACGATTCGTAGCTCGCAGAGGAATTGCTCAGGAGATGTACAATGATAACGGCACCAACTTTGTAGGAGCTGACAAGGAACTTGCACGACTGCTCCAGGCCCACATCTTTCAAGAGAAAGTTGAAAATTTTGCTGCTGAATTAAGGATCAAGTGGAATTTCAATTCACCTTCAGCCCCTCATCAGGGCGGATTATGGGAAGCAGCGGTCCGATCATTCAAGCACCACTTCAGGCGAGTAGTTGGAGAAACTACATTGACCTTCGAAGACATGACAACAGTCCTAGCCCAAATAGAGGCTGTTTTAAATAGCAGGCCTCTCGTGACACTTACAGAAGACTCACAGGATCCTGTCGCACTGACACCTGGACATTTTTTGATCGGGGTCCCTCCAATTCAATTGCCAGATCCAATGGTGACAGATCTCACCCTCAGCCGACTTGACCATTGGCAGTACATTCAACGCGTCCAACAACATTTTGCTCAAAGTTGGAAAAGAGAATATCTCTCAAGTCTTCAAATTAGACAAAAATGGACTCAACGTCATGCAGATTTGAAGATCGGAGATGTGGTATTGTTTCTGGATGACGGAGCTGCTGCTACATACTGGCCATTGGGAGTGATTGAAGATGAGCATCCAGGACGGGATGATGTGGTCAGAGTGGCGACAGTGCAAACAGGGAAAGGTATTTATAAAAGACCCGTCACGAAACTTGTGAAATTATTAAAGGAAAGCGAAACTAATGAAAATTCAAATCTTGAAATTTATTCAGTTCACATTACATTGAAGTTATATATTGGGTTAAAAAAAAAGTAAATTTACAGCAGGGTGAAAAATAATAATCTTTAATGTTGAAGTTCATATTGCTAGAAACTTTACTAAATTGAATTATGTTAAAACCAAAACAAATTTAAGACATTGTACGGTGCCACTGAGAGGAGGAGTTATGTACATGGATAATTCCAAAATTTGTCCACATTAGTTTGTATGATGGGATTGTGCATTATTGCAGATCATTAGTTCAATGATAAGAGAAGTAGTCATTTTTTTGTGTGCTCCAGACCAGTTTGTTGTGGGAAACAGTTCGCTTAATTTCCGCCTCTCAGAGATTTTTCAGAAAATAAGTTTGGAATTGGAAAAAAACTTTTTTTTTGTCTCAGTGACACCTTTTCCACATTAAGAGGTATTTGAGAATTTGTAGTTAAGTGAGTGAGGTGATATCCTTCACAGGAATCAATCATGGTGAGGATTTACCTGAGAATTAGACAAAGAACTCCTGAGTTCCAAAGCCCTGACTTTTCCCCAAATAATTGTGGTAATTGTACCTGAGAATTAGACAAAGAACTCCTGAGTTCCAAAGCCCTGACTTTTCCCCAAATAATTGTGGTAATTGTACCTGAGAATTAGACAAAGAACTCCTGAGTTCCAAAGCCCTGACTTTTCCCCAAATAATTGTGGTAATTGTACCTGTTGAGGAAAGAAATACAAGCCTGGTTATCCTGGCGAAGGAGGATCAATAAAAATTTTCCTCCTCAATGTTCTGCTGCGCAGCTTTTGCCTCGAAAGACTTCCACTCGTTGGGCTGGATTCCACGAGGTTCACTCACAGTCCTTTTCTTTCACCTTTTTCTCGTGAAATGGCACTTCTGGATCACCACTCAGGACACTTCTCACTCACGAACGACAATAAAACACTTTGGTGCAGTCGCGAAAGATATTTATTAATTTTATTCAATAAATTAAAGAAATTTGTGGCAGAGCGAAAATTACACACAATCATTTGAACTTGCAGAAAAAAAGAAGAGGGAAAAACAGTCCGTTATGGAGAGGGGAAAAAATAATCAATTGACACATTAGACGAGTCACCCAATAAATAATCATGGGTGGAAATTTCCATGGACAAATTTAGGATATGTCTTTTTCGCGTGAACATACTCCCCCTCTTGAGCGACTGCAAATATTGAACTTAATTGAATTTACAATGTTTAATTCATGTTTGCAAAGCTAAACTTAGAACTAGAATAAGTTCTCACAATAATAAATGGATTCAATCATCCTTTAATTCCGAAAGTAAAGGGACTAGTTTAGTAATGGGCCTTTTATATTCACCCTTGGCAGTTTTCACTGTAGCCACCCTTACCAATCCGTCAACCCTCGGATGAACTTCCCTCACAACACCAAGTGGCCAATGAGTTGTGGCACTATCGGTTTCAATTAAAAGTACAACGCTTCCAACCTTTAAATTTTTGTGCTTTTTATCCCACTTGCTGCGGATTTGCAGTGTTGAAAGGTATTCTTTCTTCCAGCGAGCAGCAAAATCTTACTGGATGCGTTGGCATAATTGCCATCTACTCAATTTATTCATGGCCAAGTGGCCTACAGAAGGATCAGGCAGTTGTAAAGGAGGAATTCCAATTAAGAAATTGCCTGGTGTCAAAATGACAGGATCTTCACTGTCTTCGGAAATACTTACGAGAGGCCGACTGTTCAAAATGGCCTCAATTTGAGCCAAGACCGTTACCATCTCTTCATAAGTAAGCAGAGCTTGCCCGACCGTGCGACGAAAGTGGTGTTTGAAAGAACGAACGGCGGATTCCCATAATCCTCCATGCGAAGGAGCAGCAGGGGCATTGAAATGCCACTGAATGGACAGTGATGAAGTAAAGTTTGTAATTCGTTCTTGGGATGCATGGTGACTGAGTAGGGTCTTTAGCTCGTTATCTGAGCCAACAAAATTTGTCCCATTATCGCTGAACATTTGATTGGGAATTCCGCGACGGGCTACGAACCTTCTCAGTGCCGCAATAAATGACTCTGTTGACAATGATGTCACCAATTCTAAGTGTACGGCCTTTACACTCATGCATACGAATACTACTACGTACGCTTTTTCCAAGGACTTGCCTCTGGGCAAACGTCTAATCATTATGTGGCCCGTGAAGTCCACCCCAGTGGCCACAAAGGGTCGGATATGAGATACTCTACATGCGGGAAGCTCCCCCATGAGCTGTTCGCAAGACGGAGGTTTGACCTTTTTGCAAACAACGCATTCACGGAAAACCCTTCGGACCAGGTTTCGACCACGAATTGGCCAGTATTTTTGGCGTAAATGGGAAAGGACAAGTTGCGGACCTGCGTGCATCAGAGTGACATGCTCTCTAACGGCAATGAGATGGGAAATTTTTGCATTTGGCAAAATTTTGGGATGCCTTACATCGTAGGGTTCATTAGAATAATGAAGTCTTCCCCCCACCCTCAATACCCCATCAGAATCCAGAAATGGACGGAGTTTTCTGATGTATTTCAATTTGTTGTTAGAGTCGAGGGTGTTTTTAGCCACTGCATTTACCACTTCAGGCATTTCCTCGTGCTGTGCCCATTTGATGAGCAAAGTCTCAGCCTTGCAAATTTCACTAACTGTTAGTGGTGATTGTTGCGCTATCTTAAGAGATCGTGTCACACGTCGATGAGACTTGAAGAAGTCAGAAGCTCTGATGCACCACGCAAGCGTCCGGACAATACGCGTGAATGTTCCAATACCACAAACTAAATGTTCGTAAATTGAACGAAATTTTTGTGATTCTGTTTCTCCCCCTTTGGGAATGGAACTTTCCACAAAGCATAACGCTTGAGGAGAACGCATGTGAAATGACGAAATAGAGAACACTGGGGGCCAGTTTTCCCTCTTAAGGCACAACCACTTGGGTCCAGACCACCATAAGTCGCTCGATAATAAATCTTTGGCGCTTGTGCCTCGCGAGATGAGGTCTGCCGGGTTCTCATGCGTTGACACATAATTCCATTGGTGGGTTTTTGAATGTGACAAAATGATTTTGGTCCGGTTGCGGACGAATACGTCTTGTTTAGGTTTGGGTTGATGGATCTGACACAAAACTACAGCTGAATCAGTCCAGAAATTGCAATTATCAATTGCCAGTGACTGTGAAATTGAGATCATGAGATCCACAGCCAAAACTGCAGCACAAAGCTCAGCCTTTGGGATAGTGAGTTTAGGCATGGAATTTTTCTTTTTGTCAAGTGGAGAGATTCGAGACTTTGACGAAACAAGTCTAGAAAATCTTTCTCCTGACTCGCTGATTGTTACGAGAAAAACCACCGCACCATACGCGACCCCACTGGCATCCGAGAACGCATGGAGTTCTCTGCCAACCACCCGGTCAAATTTGGAATACCACCGTGGGATTTTCAGTTCTTCAATGTTTGGCAGATCAGAAATGAATTCCCCCCACCTTTCCCTCACACTCTGGGATACTTCGTCCCTCCAGTCAAGCTCTTCAATCCATGTTGCTTGCATTATTAATTTTGCTCTGGTCAGAATGGGACCAACAAAGCCACATGGGTCATAAATACGCGCAATAGTGGATAGAATGTGGTGTTTAGTTGGGAGAGCTTGATCAGCCAAATTGGAAACACGAAACTGAAAACAGTCTTGACTTGGTAGCCAAACAATTCCAAGGGTTTTGGTTTCGAAACTCAAATTGACTTCCTCATTAGTAGAAGAGGAAACCTCCGATTCCATCACAGCAGAGCTGTTGGATTGAAATTTGGACAATTCCATGCCTGCCAAGAGAAATAGGGACTTCAATTCTTCTTTAATTTTCAAAACCTCATCAACGGTGGGTGCTGACAACAAACAGTCATCAACATAGGTATTCTCGTGAATGACTTTAGCTGCAGCTGGGTATCGATTACCTTCGTCTTCTGCCAACTGCATGAGAACCCTAGTTGCCAAAAATGGAGAGCTGGCAACCCCAAAACAAACCCGTGTAAATCGAAAATCTTCGATTTCATTGTCGAGTCTGATCACGAATCTTTGCAGGTCTCTATGGGAAGGGTGAAGCTCAACTTGCAAATACATTTTAACAATGTCGCAAGTTAATGCATATTTATGCATCCTAAATCTCCAAAGGATTGAAATCAGAAGGGGCTGAACGATAGGTCCCACATGCAAGCAGTCATTGAGACTCACACCTGACGCTGTGACGGAACTTGCATTAAATACTGGTCTAACTTTGGTGGACAACGCATTTTCCCTAATCACGCAGTGATGTGGCATGTAATATTTTGGTATTGAAGGAGCAAACAATTGGTTTGCAGGGACCCGTTCAATAATTCCCAACTGTAAATACTCACGAAATACAGTTAAGTATAATTCCTTGAGAGTCAAGTTCTTATCAAGTCGGCGTTCAAGGTGCGAAAATTGACGCAATGCTTGATTGCGATTGGAATGTAAGACCTGAATGTTCTCATTGAGAGGAAGTTGAGCTTGATATCTCCCTTCTTTAGTTCGAGTGACAGTTGTGTCAAAGGATTTCTCCGCCTCAGCTTTCTCAAATGATTTGACGTCCTCTTTGGGGATATCTTCGATTTCCCAGAACTGTTTCATGGTTTTATCGAGTGAAGCTAAGGTGGTGACGTTGCAAGAGACGGGTTGAGGTGGTGAGACCTTAAAACAAGGACCTACTACTAACCATCCGAAAACGCTATTGAGCAGACGCGGTTGGCCCTCTCCCAATTCATACTTGTCGACACCGAAATAATCCCAAGAATTTGCCCCACCTATCAAAAGATCTATACGTTGGCAGTGGTTCCAATGGGGATCTGCTAACTTAAGATGAGATGGGATCTTGATCTTGGCATCATTGACCTCCCAATTGGGGTGGTCTGTAGTCACACGTGGCATGACTAGACAGTCAAGAGACTGGCTCATGAGAATATTGTTAATCTCATATTCAAGTTTGACTTGAGTCTCTTGTTTGCACAATTGTGTGCTGTCATTTATTCCATTGATGGAAAAACGAGAAATCTTACATGGGAGCTTCAACAGTTGGCACAAATTGGTGCTAATGATATTAACCTATGAAGCTGGATCCAAAAGAACTCGACAGAAATGTTTCTGATTGTTTTGACCTAACACCGTTACCACAGCAGTGGCAAAAAGCACGTTGGATTGAACTCCCCCGTTAGTAGTTAAACACGTGGGTGTTGTGGAGGAAGTTAATTTATCCGCAGAATGAATCATGGGATTCAAAGCCAACTGACTGGAGATGGAGGCGACAGTGTCTGGGATCGAATTTTGAGTTGTAACGCAAAGGGCGGATCCTGATTGGTCAGAATCACCGGAAGATGCTGAAGGCTTGAATGCTTCGTGCAACAACTTATTGTGAGGCTTATTACAAGTTTTACAAAATGGGTAACTACACTGATCAATAGGATGAGAATCAGAAAGACAATTTTGGCAAATATTTAGCTGACGAACTACTTCCAATCTTTTTTTCCATGTGTGACTCAAAAAAAGTTTGCACCGATACAATTTATGGGGAGATTCTTTACAATAAGAACAATTGGGTTGAATCCCTGATACCAGTGTAGATGCTTTCTTTTTGGGTGGAAACTAAGGTTTTTGTGACTTACTCGGCCCTGGTTCAGGAGTGTCCTCAGAGGGTCCTGTGTGCTCTAATGCGCGACATCTTTTGTTCAGGAACCGGTCGAAATCTTCCCAGGTGGTGTTGGATATATCGTGATTCTCTTGCGCCCAAAGCCACTTAGTTTCTCTGTCAAATTTCCTCAGTATCCAATGGATGAGCCATGGATCTCGTTGAGTAATGTTCATCCCTTCGAATGCGTCAATTGCTGATGAAGTGTTAGATTGGATACGCCTGATACTTGCAACATTGGGCTGAGTAATTGACGGCTGGTCCAAAAACTGATCCATCAGCGCGCACATTATGGAAAGTTTGTCATCGTACCTCTCTTTGAGACGATTCCAAGCTCTTGCGTAATTGTCATCTGAGATGCTGAATTTGCTGATGAGTTGCTCAGCCTCTCCCTTGACAGCATTTTTGAGGTAGTTCATCTTCTGCGCTTTAGTCAACGATGGATTGCTGTCGACTATGGATATGAACATATCATGGAATGTTCTCCATGAAGCATAATATCCCGAAAATTCAGGGACCTTAATTGGCTCCAATTTTGCAGAAGATTGCGTCGCAAAACTTGTTTCATTTTCTATTGAAGCATTCAGAAGTTCTTGTCTGTATTATTCCAAATAAGAACGGAAATTATTGTTCTGAGCTTCCAGAATTTCTTTCAGCTTCCTTTCCTCTGAAGTTCTTTGGAGTTTTTGCTCCTCCAACTGACTTGCCATGAGGCTAAGAAGTCTATTGAGGGAAGAGGAATCTCCATCCAATTGTGGCGTCAAATGTTCTTTAGAATCCTCAATTGTGGTTATGAGAACCGAGATCCTTTCATAAGTTTGCATGCATTCTTCCAAAAATGCCAAGAGTTCTAAATTCTCAGCTTCAATTTGTTCAGCAGTGGCGCACTCTTGAATAATTGAATTCTGCACTTCTTGGAACTTTTTCTCGATTCTGTCCACCAACTCTCTTTGAGTTTTCAGCTCCGATTTAGCGTTAGGCTCAGTTAACAGCTGCGGATCATTCTCATACCTCTCAATGTTCCTCTTGAGGGTTGTCAATTGACCTTTGTACGAGGCACGAGATGACGTTTTGTGCGGCATGTCGCTGGCTGAAGTTCCACTGACTCCAACGGTGCTCGGCAGGACCAATAAAAGTGGTGAGGATTTACCTGAGAATTAGACAAAGAACTCCTGAGTTCCAAAGCCCTGACTTTTCCCCAAATAATTGTGGTAATTGTACCTGAGAATTAGACAAAGAACTCCTGAGTTCCAAAGCCCTGACTTTTCCCCAAATAATTGTGGTAATTGTACCTGAGAATTAGACAAAGAACTCCTGAGTTCCAAAGCCCTGACTTTTCCCCAAATAATTGTGGTAATTGTACCTGTTGAGGAAAGAAATACAAGCCTGGTTATCCTGGCGAAGGAGGATCAATAAAAATTTTCCTCCTCAATGTTCTGCTGCGCAGCTTTTGCCTCGAAAGACTTCCACTCGTTGGGCTGGATTCCACGAGGTTCACTCACAGTCCTTTTCTTTCACCTTTTTCTCGTGAAATGGCACTTCTGGATCACCACTCAGGACACTTCTCACTCACGAACGACAATAAAACACTTTGGTGCAGTCGCGAAAGATATTTATTAATTTTATTCAATAAATTAAAGAAATTTGTGGCAGAGCGAAAATTACACACAATCATTTGAACTTGCAGAAAAAAAGAAGAGGGGAAAAAAAGTCCGTTATGGAGAGGGGAAAAAATAATCAATTGACACATTAGACGAGTCACCCAATAAATAATCATGGGTGGAAATTTCCATGGACAAATTTAGGATATGTCTTTTTCGCGTGAACAAATCATCATCGTCAAAGGTCTTCCCAGTGAGTGGAGTGCATGTGGATTGCACGCGGGCACTCTTTGTGAAATCCGGAAGGGCAACATTTGGCCTCCAAGCCGCATTAGAAGGCTCTTATTAATTTCTTAATTTTACCCGTATCATTACAGGTTAGTCCCATCATTAGGGAAACATTGTTGTTCGCGCCAACGCACATTTCAATGACCGTTGCAATTTAAATTTAGGCACGAAAGAAGTTTAGGCGAGTTAAAAAAGAGATCAGCAATCAATATAAAAAACTAAATCCAGAAACAATCAACTCCCTCCCAACTCCCAACAATTAGCGGGCAATTAGTGACCAGCTGATCTCTTATATAATCAGGTCAATGACCATTTCTCTCTCTTATCATTTTTGCATAGTCAAAGTAGCCACACAAGATTCATCAGTTTGCCGTGCAGAATTCCCATGATATAAGTCCATATAAAATCAGTGAATTAATTAGAACTTTATTGAAGTAATTTGTTAAATAAAGGTTGTTAATTTGAAGTGATCAATTGTGAGTTTTTTCTCGTGGATAATTGAGAAGGTGGAAGTGATAGAGTGGAGAATTCTTCTGCTAGTGTCCTGCTCTCTTTGTCTCAAGCACTGTAGTATCACATCGAGCGACCATACCCGCTGAAGGGAACCTGAAAATTTTGTTCCATCGACTCCGGATTGGGCATATAGCATTTCTAATCCACTTTTATGCTATAGCAGGTATTATATACACTCATTCATCACTTCATGCATATGCTTCATAGAGCTTAGGCAGCCTCATATACATTTTTTCCATCTCTTCATTATATATTTTAAGGTATTTAATTGTCGCTCTAATACTTCATCTGAAAGAATTCACGCATCTCATACAACTTTTTCGTCTCATTTAATTGAAGGTAAATTATCTTGAATACTGCCCAATTGTGTGCTCCATCAATTGGAAATTGTTACTAATTGCGTTCACATACGTATTTATAGGTTAGTCTTCTTTAGGACAAATATATTGAAACTCCATCAAGTGGATTTTATTTAATAGATACACCCTGTGTCGATAAACCTGCTTAGCAGTCTACTTGTGAACAAGTGATTCTGTGTGCTCCTGATTTATAATCAATTTCCTGTGGTAACATCACCGTGAGTGGTAAGAACTGTGGGAGTGAGTGCGCCTCTGTTCAGTGTAACCATCGGTGGTGTGGGATTATTCTGAGACTGCTCCGCTCTCGTGAAATCGCGATCTTTCTTCGCGGCTTCTCCGGTATGTGTTAGTGAGAGGCCGAATTACCGTTGCGACTTTGATCGAGCTGAGTGTTATGTGTGAAGTCTACACGGCTCGATCTTGCATAAGTCTCGGCGATTTTCTGGCATCACAGACACACTGCGCAATGAAGCATATGCTTCACGAGTGCTGCATGGGCGGAGCAAGTCTCGGTGCATGTTTGCACACAGGGTTGTAATTGGGGGCATTTGCTTGCAGGTAATCATGAATTTCAATGATGGGAAAAAAAACTCTGAGAACTCGGCGCCAAGAGGCAGGGGCGAGAAGAAAACCGAGGACCCCACTGCTGGTTTTATTGGGGGTAACTCTGGCGGTGGTTCAAATCCTACACCCCACACCCCAGCTGTAATCCAGACGGCTGAGGATGGCAACAACACTGGATATCTCTTGACAGCTGCCGAGGAAGACGATCTGCTGCAAATTGACAGCGATCTGGAATCCATCGGCACTGAAAAATCGTATGGGTTAACGGCTCTTATGAAGGAGGAGCTGCCACCCATTCACGAAGAAGACATTGCCATGAGCAATGACAATCCCAAGTCTGTGCCCTTGCCAAAAAAGACCAGAGGACAACTACGCAAGGAGCAACGCCGCAAGGCGAAGGCGAAGAGAGAGAGGGAAGCGGCTGCTAGCGCCACCGCAAAATCAGTTCCCGCGGGTTCGGCGGCTGCGAGAAGCAATCGGCCTCCACCAGTGGGGCTGATAAAGTCAAGCCTTTTGGCAGGGTCAGGGGCACTGGGAATGAACACCTCCGCACCGAGGACATTGCTACCCCTGGAAAACGGCCTAGGCATCAGGAGACCACTCCTCCGGGCTGTCCCAGGAAGAAGGTTGCAAAAAAAAAGTACGCCACCTCAAAGGAGCGCAGCCGAGAGGGTTGCGGAGAACCTTAAAGTGGAGATTATCAATACCGGCACCGCCACCGGGATCACGAAGAACATATCCGAGAGCATTCTCGCTCACCTGCGAGGAAGATTGAGGGCAGAGATGAGTCGCGGAGTTAGCCCGAGGTTCTCAGGCTTTAGGCTGGAGGCGGGTGCACTGTGCATACTTTGCTATGACGCTATGGCCCGCGACTGGCTCGTCAGAGAAACCTCGGCTATTTTGGTACCATCTGATCACAACCTACAGGTGGTGAATCAATCGGAGCTGAGGAGGACAAGGGTCGCTGTCTTCATCCCCGGCCCCGTTGAAAACCCCACTGCAGTGCTCGCTCTTATAGCGGCACAAAACGGGTTGGATACTAAGCGCTGGACGGTGATCCGCGCGGAGAAAAGGGAAGGGGGTCAGCTGATCTTCGTCACCATTGATGAAGTATCGGCTGAGATCATCCGGAACAAAGGTGGCCGAATCTTTTATGATTTCGGCACACTCAGGGTGAGGATCCCGAAATCCCATGATAACGGCCACGAGACCGGTGATGTATAGATTGTAGATTGATGATTAAATTCCAGAGAAGGGATGCAGCCATTTTGAGCGGGTAGTGAGCTCTGCATGCCTAAGTATTTAAATCCCTTAACTCGATTCCATTTTCCGCTTTGATCCAAAAGTTGAGTAAATCACTTAACCGGGTAACTTGAAAATCCTTAAAGTTTATGGTGTCCTGTCCAAATATACTACGTCTAAGCGCAGATAGCACTGGACAATCTCCCAGAAAGTGCTCCACTGTTTCATATAAAATTTTGCACCATCTGCACTCCGGACTGTCGGTAAGGCCCATCTTAAATAGATGGGCATTCAGCCAGTGTCCCGTAAGCAGTCAAACGATAATTCTTGTAGATTTCCTAGGAAATTCCAATAATTGCCCAAAAATGTCTATTGAATTGGTAATCAGAGCCTTTGTGGATCTGCAGACATTTAAGTTTTTCCAATATTTCTCGTGTTCTTTAAGGACAATGTTCTTTAATTCATCATTCTTCGTTTCCTTGCGTATTCCTATCACAGGTTCAGGCCCTATGAAAGTACTTTCCCTACCGAGTTTCGATAGCCTATCCGCAATCTCGTTTCCCAGGATATCTGCGTGTCCTGGGACCCAGAACAAAATAATTCTATTATGTGCTGAGAGTTTGCTGAGATAATTTCTTGCTTCCTTTATCAATAATGAATCAGTTGATCCCTCTACAATTGCTCTCAAAGCCCTCTTGATGTCCGATGCAATGCAGATGTCCTTGTTTTCTAGTCCATGATCCAGAAGGCAAAACAATGCTGACACCACAGCAAAGATTTCTGCAGTGAAAGCTGTTGCAAATTGCCTCAGACTAGTGGATTCCTCTATATTTTGGTTGGTCCATACAAACCCCGCACCAGACTTCCCACCTTTCTCTGAGACATCCGTGAAAACTTTAACGTCACATCTAGCGACCAGATCAAGGTTATATTGGTAGTCTGTCGTATTGATCTCAGAACACAGAACAATGTTGGGGTCATTGCACCATTCTGCCGGACATGTGGAGTCACTTGTCATTGCTAGAATGGGATATTTACGTGTCATATGATTTAGTATACAAGAATGTCCAGTTATAGTTCCTCTGAGATTCCATAAGCCTCCGTTTTCTAATCTTAAAGCTCCTTTAACTGCCTCCCCTTTTATAAAGATATGCAGGGGGGTTAAGTTAAGTATTAGTTCCAAGGCATCAGTTGGAGTAGACCTTAAAGCTCCGCAGATAGCGAGACACGCATGTCGTTGGAGCCTATTAAGGGCGTCTATAGTGCATTTGAGATTGACCCTAGGCCACCAAATGACTGACGCATAAGTGAGAATTGGTCGTACCATCTGAGTGTATATGAAGTGTGCCATTTTCGGCGACATGCCCCAATTCTTACCTATTATCTGTCTACATTGCCAAAAGCAGCGTAAAGTCTTGTTAAGTTTTTCATCCAAATGTTTCTTCACATCAGTTTCTTGTCTAAAATTACTCCTAAGTATTTTACTTCATCCTTCAGAGCAACACTTTTGCCATAGAGAATCGGCAGAGTAGTTGCTTTGAATGATCTTTTCCTAGTGAATAAGACCAGGTTGGTCTTCTCGGGGTTAACATTCAATCCCGAGTTATTACACCATTGTTCCACTACTCTAAAAGCCTGTTCCATTCTATTGCAAATAGTATGGTAGTCAATACCTGTTAAGACTATTGCAATATCATCTGCGTATCCTATTGTATAAAATTTTTTATCGTTTAGCTTCTCCAACAATTCCTCAACAGCGAGGCTCCAAAAGAGTGGCGACAAGATACCACCCTGAGGACAACCCCGTTTTACTGAAGCAAAAATATTTTGTTCAGCCACTGTGACCCTGACTACCCTATTACTCAAAAGAGCTGTCAACCAGGATCTTACAGTTCCATTTATTCCCTTTTATCTAAAGAAATGTCAATAATTCTATGATTAATTTTGTCGAAAGCTCCCTCAATGTCAAGGAAAGCACCCAAACAAAACTCTCCAAATGTCAGCGATTTTTCAGTTGTGCCAACCACACAGTGAAGCGCACTTTCAACTGACCTGCCAGTCCGGTAGGCATGTTGATATTCGCTCAGTGGCTTTTCAGTTAATATTTCCTCTTTCAAATATATCTCACATACTTTCTCCAATAACTTAAGAAGAAAGGAAGTAAGACTAATGGGTCTAAATGATTTAGGTTCACTATAATTTGCCTTCCCTGGTTTCGGAATAAAAATTACCCTAGCCTGTCTCCAAGTTTTAGGAATGTATCCATGTGCAATACACGCTCGAAAAATCTCTGTCAGACACTCACACATCGAGATCCTCGAACGTGAGGGACGTTGGAACAACGCCGGAAAGACAGCATCCACCCCTGCAGACTTGAAAGGTTTGAAACTCTTCATAGCTCTTTCAAGTCTAGCAGTAGTCACCAGTCCATCCGCAACAGTCCAATCGTTTCCCGATAGTATGTGTTCATGTTCAGCATGATTTTCCGTTCCAATAATACAATCAGGAAAATGTGCCTTTACAAGGCACTCCATAGTTTCCTTTTCATCAACGCAAAAAGATCCATCATTTTTGTAGGAAAATAAATACAATACAAATACAATACAATACAATTTTTCCTTAATGCGCTCATGAATCTTGGGCCATCACTTGAGAATATTTTTTTTAGTCTGGCTACTTCGCCAATAGAGTTAATATTCCCACAGAATCTCTTCCAGGATTCCGATTTCGCGATTTTAATTTCTTTCCTGAAAATTTTCTTACCATCCTTTAAAATATCATAAGCTAAACAAGAGTCAATTTTCCTAGTTAAATTTTGCATTCTTCTGAGAATTTTCTTCATGCTTTCAAGAGTGTCGTTCCACCAAGGGTTTTTGTACCTAGTTTTGGACAATGTTGAGCATGACTCCTCAAAAGACTGTATCATAGAGTCTGTCGAAAATTTTACCCTATCATCGATATCTGACACAGATCTGACAGGGGATCGAGTCCTACTATTAAGTTTTTCTTCCAGCATTTTATCATACTTACTCCAATTTGTTCTCTTTGGATTCCTAAAATTACTCTCTTCACCGACAGTGCAATAAATAGAGAAAATGATCCATTTATGGTCTGAAAGGGTGATTTCCTGAGAAACATGCCAATTTGTTATGAAGGGTAGAAGACTGAAACTACATAACGTAAGATCTATTACTTCTTTCCTGTTTTTAATAACAAACGTTGGTGCCTCACCTACATTTACAATTCCCAATTTCTTTGAAACTAAAAAATCCAATAAACAATTTCCCCTGTGGTTAGTATCAGAGCTACCCCATACAATATTGTGTGAGTTAGCATCTGTTCCTATAATTAGATCTAAATTTTTTCCCTCGCAGTAATTCACAAGCTTCTCCATTTCCGGAGAGGGAGGGGGCACTTCAGAATCAAATGGAAGGTACAGCGACGAAATCAGAATCGCACGTCGTTGTCCCTTCAGATCCAGGTCCACCCGGATGGTAGTGATGTCTCTCCCGCTGAATTGAGGAAGAAGAATCGCATTTACACTTTTAGAAACAAAAATGCATGTACGTATCCTCACATCACTCCTCTCAGAGTGGCTAAAAATCTTACCATTTTGTGTATTTATTCCATTTACTTTTCCTTTATGAATCCGTGGCTCTTGTAAGAGGGCAATGCAATTGCTGAGAAGGGAGATCTTTTGACTCATGAGAACCATCGCCCCACCACTCCTATGCATATTGCCCTGTAAAAAAGTTAAATTATTGTTCTTCTGTTTCCATTTTGTTGTCATCTTGAGTGATGCCTTTTGTCTCCTTAAACCTCACAGAAGCCACTCCAACTCCACAAAGGATGTGTAGTTGTCTGGACTCCAGAAATTCCTTTTCCTCTGAACATGAAGGATAGATGAACCATCCTCATGATCTGTAACGTTTCTGAACATCCATCTATCCGTGTTTATTCCGGGATTGAGTTTGGAAATGAGTGGCAGCAGTTTGTTCAGTGCCAGTCTCGGCTCTGGAACAAATATCGTGGCCGGAAACATTTCCTTTAGGTAATTTTCCTCTAGCAGAATTAGCTCAGAACCCTCCAGAGAAAAAAGGGACAGATAATCCTAACCGGCTTATGTAGGTGAGATTCTTAACGTGAGCTAAATCGGAGTGCATGCAAATTCGATTTAGAGCTGAAATTGTGAGTCGCCATTCAGTTATCTTGAATCAAATTCGTGAAATTATACAAGTTTTGTATTTGAACCAAAATATGAAGGATTTGGATGAACTGGCACAAAAGTGATATATGGGTGAAATGTAGACCAGAATGTACTCTATAATTTTCCTATAGAACATGATCTCATCGATTACTCAGAAGCCAAGATAAGCGAGGTTTTTTGTTTCTTAACTTGTTTTTTCATCCAGAGTGCCCCAAGTAGTCATTTGTTGAACTTCAACTATATCAAAGAATTGTTGTATTTTGTGGGAATTTCCATTTAAAACCATATTTTAAGTGTCTTTGTGGAGTAGAGGCAGTCAAATTGGCATCTGAGTGATTTCAAAGCGTTATTATGGGAAAAATCAATTTTTTTCACACTTAAACGGCAAAATCGGAGTGATAGCGTAGTCTGAGCGGAAAATGATGTATGGACAAAATGTAGAGATAAATGTCCTCTATAATTATGTCAAAGTAATCATCAAAATCGGTTTAGCGACAGTCGAGATAATTGAGGTTATGTGATATTGAAATTGGTTTTTCGACTGTGGCGCCCCTGGTGTTGGTTCCATGAAGTTCAAATATTTTAGAAAGTTGTAGTATTTGGTGAGATCTTTCGTTTAAGCCCTCATTCATCAAAGTCGGTCACATAGAACCGGAGATATGATTTTTTGAATTTTGTGAACTTTGACCCCTCATATCTCCGGTTCTGTTTTAACCACAGCGCACTCACGCACCATTTTGGAAACGTCCTAGACTGGACTACAACATACTAAAATTTCATTAACTTGCACAATGCCGTTTTTGAGAAAAGTGACTTTGAATTTCGATGAATTTTGACGCTATCACAGCGCCACCTGTGGTGACTTTTTGAACTTCCATCTGAAAGTGCTCATCGAGACGAAAGCAAAAAGGTAAAATTTAGGTCGCTATGTTAGTTAGAACCGGAGATAGAGGCCGGTCAATGCTCGAACTTTGACCCCTTATAGCTCGGGTCAGGGGTTATGGATCGACTTAAGGTTATTTTTGTTTGATAGGTATAATCAACGGCTACAACATACTGAAATTTCAGCCCGATGCACAATGGAATTTTTGAGTTATTTAACTTATAAAATTTAAAAATTTTCTTTTTAATAATAGCGCCCCTAGCGGTGGTTTTATGAACTTGCGATGTTAGAAGGGGAAGTGGCATCTCACGAGAGCTTTCCAAAAAGCCATCACTTTTTAAATTCTGACAATTAGAACCGGAGTTATGGCCATTTTAAGAATTTTTATTTGGACCCTTATAGCTCGGGTCAGGGGGGTCAGGGGACCTTAAGTTTGGTATTGATGGAAAGCCCTAAGGCCCAGCTATAACATACTAAAATTTGAGCCCGCTCGATGCCATAGGGGCGGAGCTATTGAGAAAACAAAAAAAGGGGGGTCTTCAAAATGGCGGAAGGAGGGGTGGGGGGTGGGGGATCAATGCACCAAGTTGCAATTTTCACCCGATATATAGCCTTTGCCGAAAACCGCAAGTCGATATCCTTTTTAGTTTAGGAGCTATTAAGCTCCAAAGAGCGGCCGGCCGGCCGGCCGGCCGGGAACGTAAAATAGCCACATATATATTCGTGATCAGGAAGTGGCGAAACACATTTTGGCCAAGTTTGAGGTCGATCGGACGACATGAAATTTTGTTAGGATTATAGTAGGTGAGATTGTTAAGAATCTCACCTAATACTCTTAAAAGAGCTTTTAATCCAAAAGTGTGTCAGAGCATCTCCACAGACCACACAGTAATCATCCATGGTCAGAAAGTTACCGGTAATGATGGGCGGATTCTCTGCGTTGTCCTCGAGGCAAATCTTAACAACAGCGTTTTGGAGCTGGGTAGCGAGAAGTTTTACCTCTGAATTAGTAATTAAATCCATAGGGTTTTGTTTGCGGATATATATCTTAAGAGATTCCAATGCAATATCTTTACCAATGCAATATCTCTTCTTTGCAAGAGATATTGCTTTTTGTTTTTTTTCTTGGGTTTTTCGGTAGAAATGTTGCCGTCAGAACGATCAGCACGAGTACTTTTATTACCCTCCTCATCCTTCGGCCGCTTTTGAACATCCTTTTGATTCCTTCCTGATTCGGCAGGAACATTGAGAGAGGATGAAGTTGCCTTGGCATGTCTATCATTTTTTCCATTTTTCTGATTGTCATTTGTCCCTCTTAATTTAGAAGTAGAAGAAGAAGAAGAATGTTGTCTGAGACGACCTCTTAATTCTTCCAACTCCCCTAAGAGAGAATCCGTGCTCTTATCAGTCCCTTGTGTCCGTGGAGAGGTAGCCGAGACACTTTTCGCCGGAGTACTGTCGAAGCGCTTATTTCTCTCTTGGCGCTTCATTGCTCGCAGCTCTTTCTTCCAGTCTCTCTCCTTATCTCTCCACTCTTTCTTTTCATTATCATCCATAGATTTATATGGTTTTTTAGGTCGGGGCTTAATTTCAAAAGGCTTCCTGGATTCTTCAGCTGACGGAGAAGCTAGGTCAGGATCCAGGTTCGGATCTCCTGCAACCACTGTACCTTCACTGTCAGCCCCAACAGAATCCTGGGAGAGCCCATCGAGCCCGTCCAAACTGATGACAGTTTCGCCATCAGATTGAGCATTTGCAGCCATCTCCCTTTGTCTTGAGCTGTAAGACATGCGTTATTTGATATTTAAGATAGAAAAATTCATATAACATCCTGTCGAATCATAAAAGGGATAAATGATAGGACTCACACCGTATTTCTGAGACGGTAAACAAATCCAAAGGCGGGCTTTTCCACTGCAGAGAGAGAGAGAGCCGCTCCTGTAGAATGCTATTGTAGCTGTTTAACGGATGTTCTCCTCAAACTCTTCTCAAGAAAAAACTTTTCAATCTCCAGAAAGAAGGTGAAAACTCGTTCCTGCACACAATCCCACAGCTTCGTCAGGATATCACTTAACACTGCTCCCACGCACTCACTACGCACACAAGGAAACCTTGATGAAAAGCGTTTAAATCAAATTTTTCAACGCACGAAGGTGGCGCACAACTACTCACAGCGACTTGACAGTTCGCTCCCCCGGTGATGTATAAGTAAATTAATAAATAATGAATCATACAAGTAAAATTGTTTGTATTCAAGCGAACCTGCACCATTGCCGCGCAGCCATGTCCTGCATGGATGAGAAGCTTGCGGTGGCGCAGGCTTGCATCGGACTATTCCAAGAACCCTGGACGGTTCGTAATAAAGTTAAAGGGGTTGGAACTACGCGCGGCAATCTGTATTTCAGTAGCCGCGGGAATAACAAAGTTAGGGCGTGCGTCTATGTCTCTAAAGAAACCAACGCTATGTTCCTTTCTCAATACTCCACTGGAGATCTAGCGGCAGTAAAAATAGAGGTTGAGACTGCTCATGGAAGGGTTGAGATGATTTTGGCCTCTGTCTATCTGCCATATGACGCACCTGATCCGCCCCCATCTCGGGAATTAGCGGATCTGGTTGCGGCGTGTGAAAGGAACTCATGGGGGCTTCTCGTGGGGGCGGATGCTAATGCTCACCACATAGCTTGGGGCAGCACTGGTGTCAATGCACGTGGGGAGTCTCTCCTGGGATTTATCTGCACAAACCAACTAGAAATTTTAAATGTTGGTGACAAACCTACCTTTGTCGATAGACGTAGAAGGGAGGTTATTGACATAACACTCGGTACGAGACTCGCGGCTGAGCTAACTACTGGTTGGCACGTGTCGGATTGTCTGACTATGTCTGATCATAGGACGATTTATTTTGACATTTGGCCCCAACCAACTGACCGAAATCATTCCGCAATCCTCGGAAAACGAACTGGTTAGTATTTAATCAGTCCCATTCTGAGAACTGGCGAGGAGATGGGCAATTGCCTAGGGACGCTGTAAGCATTGAAAACTCGGTTGAAAAACTGAATTCGGCATTGCTCTCGGCGTATGAAAAGGCGTGTCCACTCTCAATAAGTTTAAATAACAATAAAAGTAAACCGTTGCCTAGGGAACTCTGCCTTTTAAAACAGAGAACAAGAAAATCTGTTAATAGAGCCCAAAATACGATGCTGGATCGCGACTGGGAAGAAGCGGCCGCTCGTAAAAGGGAATATAAAATAGCATTAAGAAAATGGAAAAGGGAGAATTGGAGAGAATTTTGTGGACAAATCATGGCTGTGAAAGAAGCGGCCAGGATTAAGAAGCTTCTATCCAAGGATCCCTCAGAATGGCTAGGCGTGTTAAGAGCACCCAGCGGAATCCACACAGATTCTGCAAATCAAGTCACGCGTTTGCAGCTTGAAACACACTTTCCGAACTGTCAGATCGATAGTACGGAAACAGCACATATACGACCTAAGCTATATTCGGGGAACCAACGTGATTGGGGAAAGTCTTCAGAGATTGTCACATCTGAAAGTGTCACATGGGCAATCAGCAGCTTTTCACCATACAACACAGCAGGTACAGATGGCATTTTTCCGGCTTTGCTCCAGCAGGCTGCGGAGACCATTACCGTGCCGTTTGTGAACCTTTTTAGGGCGTGTCTTGCCATCGGGTATGTACCGCACACTTGGAGGCGAGTGCGAGTAGTTTATTCCAAAACCAGGTAAGAGCAATTACGAGGACCCTAAGTCCTTCAGACCTATTAGTCTGACATCGTTCTTGCTAAAAACCCTGGAGAAGCTTTGTGATAGGTATATTAGGAGTCGGATTCTTGTGAAGAATCCGTTGAATCCTATGCAACATGCCTATCAAAGAGGAAAGTCAACAGAATCGGCTCTTCACCAATTGGTAAGCCGTATCGAGAAATCGCTTAGCGACAAAGAAATTGCTCTCGTTGCTTTCCTGGACATTGAGGGAGCCTTCAATAAGGTCAACTCTACGGTTCTGGCTCGAGCGATGAGAGAGTTTAAACTAGGTCAAACCCTAGAAAGATTTACCACTAGTTTAGTTGGAAACCGCATTGTGGAAGCGGAGGTACACGGCGCACAACTGTCGGCAGCTGTGAGCAGCGGCTGCCCTCAGGGAGGTGTACTGTCTCCCCTTCTATGGTCCGTGGTGGTTGATAGCTTGCTAGTGCAACTTAACTCAGCGAACTTTTATACACAAGGTTACGCTGATGATGTCTGCATTGTCATACGGGGGAAATTTCTATCTACACTGTGTGATCTT
Source organism: Phlebotomus papatasi (assembly GCF_024763615.1). NCBI lineage: Eukaryota > Metazoa > Arthropoda > Insecta > Diptera > Psychodidae > Phlebotomus > Phlebotomus papatasi. The sequence goes on along the minus strand of NC_077225.1, from coordinate 3,152,661 downwards.
ATGCAGAGGGCATTAAGCATCGTTGAGGGCTGGTGTTGTTCCTGCGGTCTCACGGTTAATTCCGAAAAGACTGCTCTCATCGCCTTCACGAAGAAGTACAAGCTGGAGGGGTATAGGGCACCCAAATTCTTTGGGAAGGAACTTACTCTGCAGAAAGAAGTAAAATACCTTGGTATTTTACTTGACCAAAGACTCACATGGAAGAAACATCTGGAGGACCGAATTGCTTCGGCCACTAGATCGCTCTTCTCTTGTCGACGTCTACTCGGCAGGTCCTGGGGTCTGTCGCCGAAGATTATACTATGGATGTTCCGAGCCATAGTTAGACCACTGATCTCATATGGTGCTGTGGTATGGTGGCCAAGAGTCGATTTTAAAAATTCGACTCTGACGCTACAGAAGCTCCAGAGATTAGCCTGCATTTCAATCACAGGATCCATCCGGACAGCCCTCACCGCGGCGCTGGAGGTCTTGTTGAGCTCGCCTCCGCTTCCGCTTTATATAAAGGCTGAGGCGGGTAAGGCAGCAGTAAGACTGCGTTCTGCAGGAACGTGGAAGGTCGGGTGCCACCCAGCGGGACATGTTAAAATCATGGACGCAATGGTAAAAAGGCACCCTGACCTTCTAATGAGGGACGATTTCCATCTTGAGGATAGACTTCCTCAAAAGAATCTAAAAACTGTGCTAAACACGAGAGATGAGTGGAGAGACTAGGAAGGGGACATCAATGAACCCGGTGCGGTTGCACTCTTCACAGACGGCTCACGGTTGGACGGCTCCTCTGGAGCCGGGTACCACTGTCCGGAACTCGGAATTGGTGGGTCTGTGCCACTTGGCCGGTATATTACACTATACCAGGCCGAGGTCACAGCAATCCTAATTGGGGTGCAGACTCTGACTGAATCTGGGGTTTCTGGCAGGAAAATTAACATATTTTCTGATAGCAGAGCTGCTTTGCTCTCCATATCGGGAAACAAATCTCGCTGGGCACTGTGGTATTGCGGGTAATGAAGAGGCTGACCGCCTCGCAGTGGCAGGAGTGAAGACCGAATTCATCGGTCCCGAGCCTGCCGTGGGAGTGTCACCCCTAATGAAGAAAACCATCATTGGGGAGGATTTACTCGCACAACATCAAGCGATCTGGACGGCTACAAGCAATTGTCGCGTGTCCAGACTGTTCATGCCACTTGTGGACAGGAAAAGGACAGAGTACCTGGTGAGCAGTAACCGCTGCAAAGCGCGGAAGTTTGCTGATCTTCTTACCGGACACTGTCTAAATTAAAGGTTGATCAAGTTTGAAGACACGTGTTTGGTCCGAAGAGTTTTGGACCAATTGCGTGAGTGTGCCATTTCTTAGCAACGGAAATACCTCCAGGAATTTTGAAATAATCGCAAAAAATGTTTCTTGGAGTATTACATCTCCATTCTTTTTATCCAACGGAATTTCTGAGAAAACTTCTCTTTTCTGAGCTACAGAATATCAGTGGAAATTTTCGGAGGGAAGCTCCGTCCGGACGCGGCAACACAATCTGTGGAGTCTTCAACCCTAAGATCAAAAAACTCACTCTTCTACCAGAGCTTTCGACACGCTCCGTGTCTTCCTCAGTGGTCGAGTGATGTCAAAGATCACTGGGTTTCGTTATTTGGGGGATCGTGTAACCTTGGCGGGAGGGTTCCAGGGTGCTCACACAAAGACCTCGGAGACACAGCACCAGACACTTCAATCATCAGGAGACAACTGAACTTCCACTGAGGCTGAACGGCAAATTTCCACCACTACAGAATATCTTTTAGATTTTAAGTTAGGTTTCTCAAATTCAATTTAGCGTTTGACAAAAATAAAATTTTTCTTTGTACATCGATAATAGCATTGAGGTCTCTCAAAATGTCCCAGCCAATCAATCCATCGAAATAATTGTGAAAGGAGAATGGTCAAATCCGGTCCCGGAATCGCCACGAACGGGACCTATGTCATTGGATAGACATTAGTATAGGTAACAACTTTTGTTCTGGGATCAATGTTCTAAACCATGGAGGAACAGTTCTAGAGCATAAAAACTATTTTTTACAATGATGAAGGATGATCAAAAGTATATGGGCGCTAATTCATCTTCATACAAACATTAGAGTAGACGCATTTTGGAGATATTGATATAAGGTTGAGAAAAATGCCGGGACCCAGGACGATAAACGCTGGGAGTCCTTGTAAAAAAGGCCTTTATCCTTCCGAAAAATCGTTGTTTTGACAACTAAATTACACAAGAACTGCTAAAGTGATCTTGATGAAATTCGGTATAGGGTCACTGCATGACTTAGAGTTTTTATCCATGCATATCACCCCCTCCCCCCACCCTCCATTCTGATAGCCCCCATACAAAATGGGGGCACTTTACCTTATAACTCCTTTCTAAGAGGAGGTAGAAAGCTGATATTCAACAAGGCAACAAAACTTATGGAAGACTTTTCAACCATGCATGTTAACCCGCTCCTCCACCACTCCTTCTACTAATCCTATACAAAATGAGAGCATTTTGACCTCCTTTCTGAGAAGAAGTAGTTGTTTGTAAAAGAATGAAAAAAATGAATAACTAATAACGTTAACAATAATTTTCTAGATTTTATATACATTATAGACATCTAGTCGAATTACGGCTTTCTGCCTCCTCTTAGATAGGACTTATAAGGTAAAATCGTCTTATTTTGTATGGGGGCTACCAGAAGGGGTGATGGAGAAAGAGTTTGGTCAGTATGGTTAAAAAGTCTTCTTTAAGCCTTGTTCCCATGCTGTATTTCAACTTCCTATCTTTTCTCAGAAAGGAGTTATAAGGTGAAATGCTCTCATTTTGTATGAGGGCTACCAGAAAGGGGGACAGAGGAGAGAGATATTATACATGGTTTAAAAGTCTTCCCTAAGCTTTGTTCCCTTGTAGAATTTCAGCTTTCTACCTCCTCTTAGAAAGGAGTTATAAGGTAAAGCGCCCCCATTTTGTATGGGGGCTATCAGAATGGCCCTATACCGAATTTCATCAAGATCACTTTAGCAGTTCTTGTGTAATTCGTTGTCAAAACAGCGATTTTTCGGAAGGATAAAGGCCATTTTAGAAGGACTCCCAACGTTTATCGCCCTGGGTCCCGGCAATTTTTCAATCTTATATCAGTACCTACAAAATGCGCCTACTCTCGTTTGTGGCGATTCCGGGACCAGCGCCCATATAGTTTTGACCATTCTCCTTTGTGGACAAAAAAAAGTTTAAGGCAATTCAGCGCCACCAAATTCAGTAAAAGATGGGATCTCTACAGATGATCCAATTTTATGAGTTCCAAGAATTGTTTTCACAATCGTTGAACACAGGGATTTCTTCGTCAGATTCTGATGTATTGAAGACTACAGGCAGCTTCGCGATCTCTTTGAACAGAGGAGTCACTGCAAGAGATAGGTGGGTTTGAGCTGTAGAAGGCGTCGGTGGTGACCGTTGTAGTAGACTGCTTTTCTTGAAGGGACTTGCAGCTTCTAAATTGGCTGCACAGGATGGTTCTGCGACTCCTAAATCGGCTATGCAGGAAGGTTCAGCGGATTTCACTTCACCACAGTAAGATTTGCTCTTCACTCTCACTTCTTTGACTAGCACATTTTTTCCGCGTAAATTAAAACTATAGTGCGATTCATGGAATATTCACACACGTGAAACATTGTGCTTTTGCTGGACACGGCACCACTGAAGCGAAATGAAAAGTCGTTGGTGAAGTTTTCGCGGTTTATTGAGTAGAACTGAACCAAATTACAATGGGTCGCGAACATTTTATTAAGTCGCGGCACTTCTTGTATAAAAATAACAATAAATTTAATATAAATGATAAAGAGAGGAAGAGTAAAGGCGTCAAAGCAGGAAAAGTGCATTCTAAAAGTTAAGCATTTTGGAACTTTTCCTGTTTTGCAACAATCTTCGAAAATAGACTCACTATGTAGAGAGGGAGAGAGAGTGAAAGGGAGAGTGAGAGAGTGCAATATATATGGGAAAAGCTTTTCAATTCAATTCAATTCAATTCAAATTTATTTAAATCAACTGTTTGCGGCTGCCGACCGACTTCACAACCGGTCTCCCCAGGTAAACGGCAGAAACCCTGGTTCACTGACCGTATAAGCCATAGAGATATATACATATTAAATTCAATAGATCAAGAAACAAAGCTTTAGTGAAGTGACCGCGACTAATCTCACTTAGTTTAGGAAGGGAAATCGGAGACAGGTCCGCACAGCAGTCGAAGGTAGAACGGCAACAGGCTCTAATAGAGCACGTTATGTTGCCGTCGAGCTCGGCGATGTGACGCCGCAGGGAAGAAAAAAAACGTCACCCCAAAGTGAACAATTTTAGTATGAAAAGTTAGGTTAGTTAGGGAGAGAGAGAGAGAGAACGAGCGAGAGAAAGAAAGAAAAACAGCAAAGTATAAAAAAATGGGCCGATGGAGGAGAGGATAAGATGGCAAGATATTATTAAGGTATGGCAAGAAGCATCTATAAGTTGGAAAGTGACCCGCACCCAGTGAGACAAAAAGAAACCCAGGACGATGGACGTGCATAACGGCAAAAAATGGCAAGCACAGTTTTATAGCTAGAGGAATATAATAGGATAATAAAGAGAAAAATTAATAGAGTCGTGGAGGCATATTTCTTTACAATGAAGTTGTGGGCAAAGGAAAGGCAGAAGGCCCGAAGGAAATCCCACAGAATCAGAAATCGCCTGCAAGACCATAGATAAGCAAAAACGAAACAAAAAGCGAAAAAAAAAGATAAATAAAATCGCAAATAAAAGAGTGATATAAAAGAGCTATGCCGCCATCGTACCAAGCCCACAAGTAAGCACCAAGAACGAGTCAGAATACCCAACAAAACAGAAGCTCAAGTGCGGGAAGCGCGACATTCGCTCCATATTAGAGAGGATAGCCTACCAAGAAAGCAACCTCTGGATAACAGCCGACTTTTCATAGACATCGGAAGCGCATTATATAGAGTAGGACCACAGTCTAGAAAGAGATAGTCATCCCATGGTATAACTCGAGACGCCACCACCTGTCGGCGTATCGACCTTCGAGATTTGACAATTCTTTTCCAGCGCAAAATTGCCTTTCCGCCGTTTCCCGCTTCTCCCTACTTGTTTCATTTTTCCTTAGTTGCCTCTCGGCAGTTGCATGGAATGGGTGGATATTGCTGCGTGCACTGCCGACGGCAATACACACACCTCACAATGCACACAATGCGCACACTAAGCCACCTCGCACTGAGCGATCAGGCGAGAGGAAGCGTGTGAATGTATGAATAAAATATTTTCTGTGAGAAGGATTTCATTGTTTCTCATTCTCACTCATTTAGTGTCTCATGAGATTATTGATTTTTCTATGTGAAGATGTAACATTCATCATCCTATGCGGATTTCATTTGATTCTTTTTCCGTATGAGAATTAAAAGAAAATAGTAATTTTTATCGTAAGAAATGTTTTACTCTCAGCAAATAAAAAAAATTAACCACTCTCTCAGGAGATAAACCAATATTGCAGCTAGAAAACACATCATATTTATCAATAAAAACGCACCATATTAATTAATCAATGAAATATTTTATTTCGTTAAGTAAAATACCTGACGTTGAAAAGAAGTCGTTTTTTTTTATAAAACTACATTGATTTACATACCCTTGTGCTTATATTTCCTTTAACGACAATATTTCATTATTTCTCTGCAATAATATTTTCTGATTTCTCGAAATATCTATCGACACTTCTAAAAATCTTCGCTGAATAAATTCTTAAAAAAAAAAAATAGAAAAAACATAACATAGGTATAGAGCTAGTGGGGCTATTGAAAGGCTGCAACAAATTCGGACAATATTTATTTAAAAAGTACTGAAATATGGGAAAAATGCAACTAAAGACAGGAAGTAGATATCTCTCACCGTTAAGCCTCTGTAACCATAAGAAACAATTTAAAAAAATAAATATTTCCGGCAGAACTAAGTTTCTGGGATTGAAAAAAAAATATGATTTTTTTTTGACGGTGTAAGGGAAAGTTTATGGGAAAAACTAATTTTTTGTGATATAAAATTTCTTTTTCAATCACTAAAATTTAGTTTTTTTCTACAGATTTTCTCTCAAACCATTTTGCGTGCTCACCTAAAAGACAAGAAATAATTTTCGAGATTAAGGAAATAATTCGATTCGACGCCACAAAAATGGCAATTTTTGTGGCGATTAGTGTCGACGTCGACATGTTCAGCTGGACTACATCCAAAACATATACAAAAATGAACAAAGTCACCACGGCCAATTTTGAGAAAAATTAGAAAAAGTTCATTTTTGGCATATTTCAGTAGGATAGGGCACACATGAAAGGGAAATAAGAAAAAGAATAACATTATTTTCGAGATTATGTCATTTGGGGAAGGTCATGGAAGACCGAGAGGTCGATATCTCTTACAGTTTGAATTTTATATGGGTTAGAAAACTGAAAAAATGCCAAAAAACATCATTTTTAAAATAAAGCTATTCGTTACTCTACAGATCCATCCCAGATTGTGACCGATGCAATTTAGAAGCAAGATATTTAAAAAAAAAAAACAGTAAATTTGACGAAATCCGTTAAAAAAGCCCTGCAGGGTGGTTGACCTTGACCTTGAATAATCCAAAATGGTGATGTAACCGGTATGTGTTGATGGATTAATGTTCTGCTGGATTAAGTACAAAACATATCCAAAAATGAACGAAATCTTCAGGGCCAATTTTGAGATAGGTTGAATAAACCTATCTCAAAATTGGCCTATGGAGGGGATAGAAGGGATGACAGGGTGATTTAGGTAAGTTGGTTCGCTAGAGAATATTGACTTGTGGGAGTTGAGGGCTGTGATCGAAGATCGGAAGTCGATATCTCTTCACGTTTGGAAGCTAAGACGGTGAGCAATTCCAAAAAAAAAATTGAATTGTGGAAAATGCTCTCTCGTGAAGCCCGAGCAGTTTAAAATAAAAGTTCACCTGAAATCAACTTGGTAAGTTTCCCTTTTCAAGAGTGTTTAATTATTTCTATGCATTAAGAGTTTCTGATTCAACGAGTTCAGGAATTAACACTTTAAGGACGATTGGAACACCGGTGTCCCATAAAGAAAATGAATTTTCCTAACTACCAAAAGCTATTTTTTTCTTATGTTTGTAAGTAATTGCAAAGTAGAAGGTTGAATGAATCTAGGATATTTTTTACAAGTCTCCAGCAATTTTCTATAAAATAAGTATTTAAGCTCAAAAATGGCGAATTTTTAAATTCTCATACTGAAAATTGATTTCAATTATTTTTTATACTTCCAATTTTTTTTAAGCAAAACCCTTTTGGAAAAAAACTACAATACTCAAACATAATAGCCGTACTCACTATGGCGCTGTTATCTTGTAATATCGTTATCTCGTTATGTTCTCGTAATGTATTTTATAAATGAAAAATTATAACAAGATAACAGATTACGGAGATTACGAGATAACAACGCCATAGTGAGTACGGCTAATATTTTTCATTAGACTGAAAATGATTATTCATTGGTATTGTCAGAAAATTGATTTAAGTTTTTGGGCTATTTTTGTTCCTATCGCTCGTAGAGGCAAAAAATACACCGAATCAGACTCTGTTAGACTTTACAAGGTTAGATGTAAAAGTTTCATTTTCATTGTTGATTTTCTGTTCGTAAAAAGTGTCTCGTCCTTAAAGGGTTAAGGCTAATAGTGATATAAGAGGTTGCCTAATAAATTATCTAACAAGGGGAGGAACCCAACTGTCTCCCGCGGATCGGGACGAAATTTGGCATGTAAGTAGGGTCCATATAGAAAGTTAACCAGCCACTGGCTTTTTACTGTGCGGCCATTAGAAGTAGTCATTGTGACCATTCATAGTCATGAATTTCTTATATATGAAAGATTCTTTTAACATTTGTTGCTATTTTTCTTTGACCTGAAAATGCGTTTTAATGATGTTAAAGCTTGGTTTGTGATTACTGATGAACGTCAGAACCCTTTCATGCGATACACCTTCATGGTAATGTCATAGGTCATCCGAGTAAACATTATACTTTTTCAAGGAAAATAATATTTTTAATATCAGCGAATTTTTCTTTCTGGATTATTTAAAAATGGCGAATGGGAGAAATTTCTTATTCTTCTGTTCCTTCTTTTCCTCTTTAAATTTTACTGCTGCCGGATTTCTTTTACTTTCTGGTAAGATCCACATTGCATACTTTTTCGTCTTCATTTTTTTTATTACAAAAATATTTGTTTTTTGTTCATATGTCTGCCATTTTTTATTCGATTTTGATGAGTAAGTAGTCGTTAGCTTTATAACATACCCAAAAATCATAAAAATCGGAAAATTACAACTGTCAAATTTTCAAGGTAAAAAATACTTCTTCGGCTGAATTAACGTTTGACTACATTAACAGCGAATTACATTAAAATTATGTGGTTAGTTTTGTCTATATGAGTTTTAATTTACTTTTTAAAATTCTACTTTGAAATGTTTGGAAAATATTAAAAGAAAACAATAATATAGTTAGTCTGAATTTTTCAAAAATACACATTTTCTATACAATATAAAAATATTGGATTTTTTTTATCATAAGTAATCATTATCATCAACATGTAATATAAAATTTTTGCACAATTTCAGGAAGAACACAATTTATTAAAAAAAATATATAAGAAAATTTTGATACCTTGTATTCTCCTACTCTATCTTTTATTTATTCGAACAATGCAATATATAGATATTAGACTTCCTTGAATATTAATGGAAATTACGAAAGATTGTTGCAGTTATATTTTTATTCAATTAACGGGATACTACTTTATTAGAAAAAAAAGAATTTCACGATATGCTACTTTAGGTGATTTAGGACGGAAGATATGATCTTCTAGTTGCATTTGGTTTTCTGTCTATAACTGCAAAACTACTTGACCAAACATAAACATTAATATTTATATGAAAATGAAACGTCTCGATCCGCTCTATAATTTTGTAGAATATTCAAACATCGTCAAACCTCCTCTAGTAGCGCTAAAATCGCGTTGAAAGTTTTGACCTTGAAAATTTGACAGTTGTAATTTTCCGATTTTTATGATTTTTGTGTATGTTATAAAGCTCATTGGGACCTTCCTAACGACTACTTACTCATCAAAATCAAATAAAAAATGGCAGACATATGAATAAAAAACAAACATTTTTGTAATAAAAAAAATGAAGACGAAAAAGTATGCAATGTGGATCTTACCAGAAAGAAAAAGAAATCCGGCTGCAGTAAAATTTAAAGAGGAAAAGAAGGAACAGAATAATAAGAAATTTTCCCATTCGCTATTTTTAAACAATCTGAAAGAAAAATTTGCTGATATTAAAAATATTATTTTCCTTGAAAAAGTATAATGTTTACTCGGATGACCTATGACATTACCATGAAGGTGTATCGCATGAAAGGGTTCTGACGTTCATCAGTAATCACAAACCAAGCTTTAACATCATTAAAACGCATTTTCAGGTCAAAGAAAAATAGCAACAAATGTTAAAAGAATCTTTCATATATAAGAAATTCATGACTATGAATGGTCACAATGACTACTTCTAATGGCCGCACAGTAAAAAGCCAGTGGCTGGTTAACTTTCTATATGGACCCTACTTACATGCCAAATTTCGTCCCGATCCGCGGGAGACAGTTGGGTTCCTCCCCTTGTTAGATAATTTATTAGGCAACCTCTTATATCACTATTAGCCTTAACCCTTTAAGGACGAGACACTTTTTACGAACAGAAAATCAACAATGAAAATGAAACTTTTACATCTAACCTTGTAAAGTCTAACAGAGTCTGATTCGGTGTATTTTTTGCCTCTACGAGCGATAGGAACAAAAATAGCCCAAAAACTTAAATCAATTTTCTGACAATACCAATGAATAATAATTTTCAGTCTAATGAAAAATATTAGCCGTACTCACTATGGCGTTGTTATCTCGTAATCTCCGTAATCTGTTATCTTGTTATAATTTTTCATTTATAAAATACATTACGAGAACATAACGAGATAACGATATTACAAGATAACAGCGCCATAGTGAGTACGGCTATTATGTTTGAGTATTGTAGTTTTTTTCCAAAAGGGTTTTGCTTAAAAAAAATTGGAAGTATAAAAATAATTGAAATCAATTTTCAGTATGAGAATTTAAAAATTCGCCATTTTTGAGCTTAAATACTTATTTTATAGAAAATTGCTGGAGACTTGTAAAAAATATCCTAGATTCATTCAACCTTCTACTTTGCAATTACTTACAAACATAAGAAAAAAATAGCTTTTGGTAGTTAGGAAAATTCATTTTCTTTATGGGACACCGGTGTTCCAATCGTCCTTAAAGTGTTAATTCCTGAACTCGTTGAATCAGAAACTCTTACTGCTGAATGTTGAAGCGAAGAATAACTTCAGTTGAACCTCAGATTAGCGTTAATCTAGAGTTAAAATTAAGCTAGGTTTAAATATTTTTTCGTATGCAGAAACGAGGAATAGTGCTTTGGCGTAAGCTATTTTTGTCATACGGCAACCCCATATTTTGGCATTTCTGGCATGCCAGAAAATGTCAATTCGTCAATGTTTTCGTTCGATTTAGCAAGATTCCACGGCTTTTTCTCGTTATTTGGTAATCTTGAACCACCAGACTTGCTAAAAATTCTCTAAAATAAAATAGGAATCAATATTGTGGATGTGAAAGAATGTGCATGTTTTTTGGGTGCAAAAAAAGCGCGATTCCCGTGACTCCTACTTCAGTGGCGACTCATTGAAGTTGCATATGGTGGATGTTTCTTTTTATTTCAGGCAAAATTGGCTTTTTAAGAAGCTGTAAATAGAGTGAAGGCCTTATTTCTTTTCATTAAGTCCACTAAAGTGCAGATTACATCAATTTGGTATCATTTAACAGCATTTTCAGGAAGAATTTACGGATAGATGTGGACAGGCTTATTCCATCTTTAAGCCAAAAATTATACCTCCGAAATCGGGGGTCTAATTTTTGGCTTAAACGTTAATCCACTGTTTAAATTTATCCTATTTCTCGTTCAAACATTAGAAAACGGTGGATCATCCTCGAATTATCTTTATACTTCGATTCAACATTCAGCTGTTAATGCATAGAAATAATTAAACACTCTTGAAAAGGGAAACTTACCAAGTTGATTTCAGGTGAACTTTTATTTTAAACTGCTCGGGCTTCACGAGAGAGCATTTTCCACAATTCAATTTTTTTTTTGGAATTGCTCACCGTCTTAGCTTCCAAACGTGAAGAGATATCGACTTCCGATCTTCGATCACAGCCCTCAACTCCCACAAGTCAATATTCTCTAGCGAACCAACTTACCTAAATCACCCTGTCATCCCTTCTATCCCCTCCATAGGCCAATTTTGAGATAGGTTTATTCAACCTATCTCAAAATTGGCCCTGAAGATTTCGTTCATTTTTGGATATGTTTTGTACTTAATCCAGCAGAACATTAATCCATCAACACATACCGGTTACATCACCATTTTGGATTATTCAAGGTCAAGGTCAACCACCCTGCAGGGCTTTTTTAACGGATTTCGTCAAATTTACTGTTTTTTTTTTTTTTAAATATCTTGCTTCTAAATTGCATCGGTCACAATCTGGGATGGATCTGTAGAGTAACGAATAGCTTTATTTTAAAAATGATGTTTTTTGGCATTTTTTCAGTTTTCTAACCCATATAAAATTCAAACTGTAAGAGATATCGACCTCTCGGTCTTCCATGACCTTCCCCAAATGACATAATCTCGAAAATAATGTTATTCTTTTTCTTATTTCCCTTTCATGTGTGCCCTATCCTACTGAAATATGCCAAAAATGAACTTTTTTCTAATTTTTCTCAAAATTGGCCGTGGTGACTTTGTTCATTTTTGTATATGTTTTGGATGTAGTCCAGCTGAACATGTCGACGTCAACACTAATCGCCACAAAAATTGCCATTTTTGTGGCGTCGAATCGAATTATTTCCTTAATCTCGAAAATTATTTCTTGTCTTTTAGGTGAGCACGCAAAATGGTTTGAGAGAAAATCTGTAGAAAAAAACTAAATTTTAGTGATTGAAAAAGAAATTTTATATCACAAAAAATTAGTTTTTCCCATAAACTTTCCCTTACACCGTCAAAAAAAAATCATATTTTTTTTTTCAATCCCAGAAACTTAGTTCTGCCGGAAATATTTATTTTTTTAAATTGTTTCTTATGGTTACAGAGGCTTAACGGTGAGAGATATCTACTTCCTGTCTTTAGTTGCATTTTTCCCATATTTCAGTACTTTTTAAATAAATATTGTCCGAATTTGTTGCAGCCTTTCAATAGCCCCACTAGCTCTATACCTATGTTATGTTTTTTCTATTTTATTTTTTAAAGAATTTATTCAGCGAAGATTTTTAGAAGTGTCGATAGATATTTCGAGAAATCAGAAAATATTATTGCAGAGAAATAATGAAATATTGTCGTTAAAGGAAATATAAGCACAAGGGTATGTAAATCAATGTAGTTTTATAAAAAAAACGACTTCTTTTCAACGTCTGGTATTTTACTTAACGAAATAAAATATTTCATTGATTAATTAATATGGTGCGTTTTTATTGATAAATATGATGTGTTTTCTAGCTGCAATATTGGTTTATCTCCTGAGAGAGTGGTTAATTTTTTTTATTTGCTGAGAGTAAAACATTTCTTACGATAAAAATTACTATTTTCTTTTAATTCTCATACGGAAAAAGAATCAAATGAAATCCGCATAGGATGATGAATGTTACATCTTCACATAGAAAAATCAATAATCTCATGAGACACTAAATGAGTGAGAATGAGAAACAATGAAATCCTTCTCACAGAAAATATTTTATTCATACATTCACACGCTTCCTCTCGCCTGATCGCTCAGTGCGAGGTGGCTTAGTGTGCGCATTGTGTGCATTGTGAGGTGTGTGTATTGCCGTCGGCAGTGCACGCAGCAATATCCACCCATTCCATGCAACTGCCGAGAGGCAACTAAGGAAAAAGAAGGAAAAATGACTCTCGGCGGGAAAAATAATTTGACAAACGTTGAGACACTAGCGACTCCATAGTGCCACGTCTCAAAGCACATTTGTAAACAAAACCGCCGTAATATTACTACCTAGATTATTATACAATGGTAGGACCCAAGTATGTGAAAGTTCTCTTAAACCATTCAGTTCTAGGATGAGGAACTACTACCCTAGAACCACATCTAAGAGGACGTATCCGTCTCGAGTTGAGAAATCCAGCTCTTAAATAGAATATACGAAGAGTTCTATATTCGAAGGTATAGGAAATGGGGAGTATATGATGTGACATGAAGGTTTCCCAGAGAGAGTCATATTTACGTTTCCGGAAAAGAGCTCGGAAAGCAGTTCTCTGTGCCATTTCTACAGATTTCAAGTGGCAGTGAGGACTAGCGCCCCAAACGGAAATACCGTATGACAAACGGGAATCTACGCATGCATAATAAAAAGAACGAGAAACATCTAATGGGCAATATTTTCCTATCTGAAATGCTTTAGCAATGATAGGAGAGAGAGAGCTCGACAATCGTCGGAGATGAGATTTCCAAGATAGTGTATTGTCGATTGTAACCCCAAGGTACATTATCTCCTCCGTGAAAGGAATTTCCATACAGACACACAAGATTGCAGCCAGGAGCATGACAAGGAACAGATTCTGAATTATTTGAAGGACCAAAAAAACGCATTGCCCTAGATTTATCACTAAGTTACTAGGGAGTTCAAATTAAGCCACCTTCTGATTTCAATGAGATCGTGTTGCATCATTGTGCTAACTTCTGACCAGCAATTTGATTTGAAAATAATAGCCAAGTCATCTGCATAGGCTAACATTCTTTCATTAAGATGGAGGCCCAAGAGATCGTTTAAATATATAATAAAAAGTAGCGGACCCAAAACCGTCCCCTGTGGTACTCCAAAATTAATGAAACCAAATGAGCTATGGTTACTTCCAAGGCGAACGCACTGTTGTCTAAGCGTTAAATATGATTCAAAAATAGCAAGACCTACTCCATTGATACCCAAGTTAGATAGCTTCTCCAATAAAATCCTATGAGATACTGTATCAAATGCTTTTGTTAAGTCTAGGAATATTGCTCCGACGCAGTAACCGTCATTGAATGCAAGATTAACTTCATTGACAAAAGTCGTTATTGCGTCTTCAGTTCTGCAGCCCGGAGTAAACCCGAACTGATCTGGACTGAAAGAATGTATATCATTTAGAAAGCTTTCAAGTCTGCTTTTGAGAATTTTTTCGAATATTTTAGAAAAGACCGATAGGAGGGATATTGGTCTGTAATTATTTGGATCTGATTTAGCCCCCTTTTTGTGAATGGGAATGACTGTTGCTAACTTTAAACATTCAGGGAAGGTACCACTTGATATACAGCGATTGAAGAGCTCACATAATATATCGACAATATTATAAGAATTTTTTTTTAATGCAAGTTGTGGTAATTCCATCAAAAGACTTGGACCTATTATTTTTTAGATTATTAATAATTCGAAGAATTTCAAAACTTGTAGTAGGAAATAGGAAAAAGCTCTTTGAGATAGCAGGTTCACTTGAAATATTATAGCAAGACAAAGAAGGAACAATGTTTCTATCAATTATGGCTGACGGAGCATTTAAAAAGAAGGAATTCATGTGATTCGCAATCTCATCATCATTTTCGATAGTTCCGGTGTCAGTCACAATTTGTTCAATCATACTACTAGAACCCCCCTCCCAACCCCAATAAGCTCATTGATAAGTCTCCACTGAGCCCGTCCATCACCCCTCGCCTCGCGAAATTTGTTACTATAATAATTAGACTTCTCGTCCTTGACACATCGAGTGATCTCTTTACATAAATTTTTATATCGGTGTTTCAGTTGTCTATTATTTGGGTGTTTTTTAATGCGTTTAGCTAAGTTATTTTTGAGGGTTGTTTTTTTAGCAAGTGCAGAAGAAATCCAGGGCTTTAATTTTTGAGTCATTTTAATCTTCGTGCTATTGGACGAGAGACGTATTTTTGCTTGCAAATTACTGATAAATTGAGAAAAAGCAACAGATGAATTAGATATCGAGAGAATATCCTCCCAATTTTCATTGATGAGTAGATTATTTAGGACCCTATAGCAAATGACTGGAGAAGCCGCCACACGTGAACAATTTCTATTCAGCTGAACCCCCCTCACAGAAAGAGATAGAAGAGAGTGATCGGTAATACCGAGATGTATAACATCAGACGAATTTCGTACCTTCTTCTGATTGCATTTTGCAAATAAGTTGTCGATGCAAGAGGAACTACCACTACAAAATCTAGTTGGGGAATTCATAAGTGGCTCATAACCAAAAGATGATAGAAGAAAAATGTAGTTATCTCTATCTAGACTATGACCGAGTATGTCGATGTTGAAGTCGCCCAGTAAATATACATTCTCATCATTATTCATGGATATGAGTAAATTTTCGAGATCATTAAGGAAAAACTGCACCGAAATAGATTGTAAGTGATAAACACATACAAAAGCAAAAGTAATGGAGTCAATTGTACACCTTAGAGTGAGACAATCAGCAGAAGAAAAGCTATTTTTTTGGAACTCAGTAATTTTAATGTAATTTTTGACAAAAGCCGCAACTCCACCTGATCGATAACCCTCATTGCAATTGGTATAGAATGTAAAGCCATCCAAGAAAAAATTTTTATGCTCGCTCTAGCGTATCCAGGTCTCAGTTAGGAAAAGGGAGTCGGGAATCACAGGAAAGGAATTTAAGTGAGTCACAAAAGAATCAAAGTTAGCACGCATACTTCTAATATTTTGAATAATAATTGCCATACCATTTTCCAGAGAATTGCGACAGAGTATACTACAAGAGATATCATTGCTCATTGATCAACAAGAGAGAAGTCATCGGAAGAGTTTATGATAAAAACTCTTCCCTCCTCATTCGCTCTAACGTGGATTCTGCCGTTTTTAATCCAAACAAATTTCCAATTGGACTCTAAAGCCATCTTCCTCGTTTCCCCATAAAGCCTCCTCGTGTAAGCTGAAACTCTCTCTCTCACTCGAATGCAGCAGTCGTGGCCCTCAGCAGACTTGCAGTCGAATTTCCAATGACCATCTCCCCCCTCTGACGCACAGCATCCAAAACTCGATCTCTCATACGTCTGGTCAAGAAGCGAATAATCCAAATATTGTCCCGTTTTTTTCCTGTTTGTTCGACTTGTATTTTTTTGCAATGCTGGACATATTGATAACGAGACAATCCGCAATCGACTCCTCAGAAACATGGATGTTAAGTGCAGTTGTTAGCATATTCGACGCATTGCCATAGATATCCCCTCTAATATCCGAGGGAACATCCAATATCTCAACAGCCGTTAGCTCAGAAATACGATCATGCGCTCTCCAACAACACTCATGCTCAGATGTTTTTTGTTTTAGAAATTCATTATCAGCTTTTATCTCCTTTGTCTCCTCTTTGAGTTCCCTCAGAAGCAACATGGCCGACTCCAGAATTCTCCCAGTCTCCGCATTATTCTTGTTCATTTCCGAAACTTGCTCCTCAAAGACTTTACTGAAGGCGTTCAAAGATGAGTCCTTAAGGATGAGGCGTTTGCTACCCCGAGAAGAAACGCTGCTACCCACAGACAAGCGACGATCCTTAGATGTGCAGTTAATGCACCGCCATGTGGGGTTTGGGGTGGATGCCGAAGACATATGAGTCGCTCATAGCAAAAACCCTGTATTTCACGCGCTACTGCAAAAAAACTCGCAAAATATATAGGCAGCATAAAGCGGCTACGCAAAATTAGGCAGTAACAAACCATTTAACACGAATTTCTCAGACTACAGCTGAGCTGGATTTTGAATCAAAAAGCGATTTCATGATTTTTGAACAAAAGACAACATTTTCATCCTTTTTCTCAGATATTTTTTATCCACATGATGACCATCCCCAGAATTGTTCTGGCCAGGGATTCTTCTTCTTCTTCTTAATTTTTCTTCCAGAACTGTTCGGATTCTGGGTTCATCCACATGATGACCATCCCCAGAATTGTTCTGGCCAGGGATTCTTCTTCTTCTTCTTAATTTTTCTTCCAGAACTGTTCGGATTCTGGGTTCATCCGCAGGATGACCATCCCCAGAATTGTTCTGGCCAGGGATTCTTCTTCTTCTTCTCTATTTTTTCTCCAGAACTGTTCGGTTTCTGGGTTCATCCACAGGATGACCATCCCCAGAATTGTTCTGGCCAGGGATTCTTCTTCTTCTTCTTAATTTTTCTTCCAGAACTGTTCGGATTCTGGGTTCATCCACATGATGACCATCCCCAGAATTGTTCTGGCCAGGGATTCTTCTTCTTCTTCTTAATTTTTCTTCCAGAACTGTTCGGATTCTGGGTTCATCCGCAGGATGACCATCCCCAGAATTGTTCTGGCCAGGGATTCTTCTTCTTCTTCTCTATTTTTTCTCCAGAACTGTTCGGTTTCTGGGTTCATCCACAGGATGACCATCCCCAGAATTGTTCTGGCCAGGGATTCTTCTTCTTCTTCTTCATTTTTCTTTCAGAACTGTTCGGATTCTGGGTTCATCCACAGGATGACCAGCCCCAGAATTGTCCTGGCCAGGGATTCTTCTTCTTCTTCTTCATTTTTCCTAAAGAACTGTTCGGATTCTGAGTTCATCCGCAGGATGATCATCCCCAGAATTGTTCTGGCCAGGGATTCTTCTTCTTCTTCTTAATTTTTCTTCCAGAACTGTTCGGATTCTGGGTTCATCCACAGGATGACCATCCCCAGAATTGTTCTGGCCAGGGATTCTTCTTGTTCTTGTTAATTTCTCTTCCAGAACTGCTCGGATTCTTGGTTCATCCGCAGGATGATCATCCCCAGAATTGTTCTGGCCAGGGATTCTTCTTCTTCTTCTTCATTTTTCTTCCAGAACTGCTCGGATTCCTGGTTCATCCACAGGATGACCAGCCCCAGAATTGCCCTGGCCAGGGATTCTTCTTCTTCTTCTTCTTCATTTTAACTAAAGAACTGTTCAGATTCTGAGTTCATCCGCAGGGTGACCATCCCCCGAATTGTTCTGGCCAGGGATTCTTCTTCTTCTTCTTAATTTTTCTTCCAGAACTGTTCGGATTCTGGGTTCATCCACAGGATGATCATTCCCAGAATTGTTCTGACCAGGGATTCTTCTTCTTCTTCTTAATTTTTCTTCCAGAACTGTTCGGATTCTTGGTTCATCCACAGGATGACCATCCCCGGAATTGTTCTGGCCAGGGATTCTTCTTCTTCTTCTTCATTTTTCTTCCAGAACTGTTCGGATTCTGGGTTCATCCACAGGATGACCATCCCCAGAATTGTTCTGGCCAGGGATTCTTCTTCTTCTTCTTCATTTTTCTTCTAGAACTGTTCGGATTTTGGGTTCATCCACAGGATGACCATCCCCAGAATTGTTCTGGCCAGGGATTCTTCTTCTTCTTCTTCATTTTTCTTCCAGAACTGTTCGGATTCTTGGTTCATCCACATGATGACCATCCCCAGAATTGTTCTGGCCAGGGATTCTTCTTGTTCTTGTTAATTTCTCTTCCAGAACTGTTCGGATTCTTGATTCATCCACAGGATGATCATCCCCAGAATTGTTTTGGCCAGGGATTCTTCTTGTTCTTGTTAATTTCTCTTCCAGAACTACTCGGATTCTGGGTTCATCCGCAGGATGATCATCCCCAGAATTGTTCTGGCCAGGGATTCTTCTTGTTCTTGTTTATTTCTCTTCCAGAACTGTTCGGATTCTGGGTTCATCCACAGGATGATCATCCCCAGAATTGTTTTGGCCAGGGATTCTTCTTATTCTTCTTCATTTTTCTTCCAGAACTGTTCGGATTCTTGGTTCATCCGCAGGATGATCATCCCCAGAATTGTTCTGGCCAGGGATTCTTCTTGTTCTTGTTAATTTCTCTACCAGAACTGTTCGGATTCTGGGTTCATCCACAGGATGATCATCCCCAGAATTGTTTTGGCCACGGATTCTTCTTCTTCTTCTTCATTTTTCTTCCATAACTGTTCGGATTCTGGGTTCATCCACAGGATGACCATACCCAGAATTGTTCTGGCCAGGGATTCTTCTTCTTCTTCTTCATTTTTCTCTTCCAGAACTGTTCGGATTCTGGGTTCATCCACAGGATGACCATCCCCAGAATTGTTCTGGACAGGGATTCTTCTTCTTGTTCTTCTTCATTTTTCTTTCAGAACTGTTCGGATTATGGGTTCATCCACAGGATGACCATCCCCAGAATTGTTCTGGCCAGAGATTCTTCTTCTTCATTTTTCTTCCAGAACTGTTCGGATTCTGGGTTCATCCACAGGATGATCATCCCCAGAATTGTTCTGGCCAGGGATTCTTCTTCTTCTTCTTCATTTTTCCTAAAGAACTGTTCGGATTCTGGGTTCATCCACAGGATCATCATCCCAGAATTGTTCTGGACATAGATCCTTCTTCTACTTCGTCATTTTCCCTCCAGAACTGTTCGGATTCTGGGTTTATCCACAGGATGATCATTCAAAGAATTGTTCTGTCCGGGGATTCTTCGTCTTCTTCTCTATTTTTCCTCCAGAACTGTTCGGATTATGGGTTCATCCACAGGATGACCATCCCCAGAATTGTTTTGACCAGGGATTTTTCTTCTTCTTCTTCATTTTTCTTCCAGAACTGTTCGGATTTTGTGTTCACCCGCAGGATGATCATCCCCAGAATTGTTCTGGCCAGGGATTCTTCTTGTTCTTGTTAATTTCTCTACCAGAACTGTTCGGATTCTGGGTTCATCCACAGGATGACCATCCCCAGAATTGTTTTGGCCAGGGATTCTTCTTCTTCTTCTTCATTTTTCTTCCAGAACTGTTCGGATTCTGGGTTCATCCACAGGATGACCATCCCCAGAATTGTTTTGAACAGGGATTCTTCTTCTTGTTCCTGTTAATTTCTCTTTCAGAAATGTTCGGATTCTGGGTTCATCCACAGGATGATCATCCCCAGAATTGTTTTGGCCAGGGATTCTTCTTCTTCTTCTTCATTTTTCTTCCAGAACTGCTCGGATTCTGGGTTCATCCGCAGGATGATCATTACCAGAATTGTTCTGGCCAGGGATTCTTCTTGTTTTTGTTTATTTCTCTTCCAGAACTGTTTGGATTCTGGGTTCATCCACAGGATGATCATCCCCAGAATTGTTTTGGCTAGGGATTCTTCTTCTTCTTCTTCATTTTTCTTCCAGAACTGTTCGGATTCTTGGTTCATCCGCAGGATGATCATCCCCAGAATTGTTCTGGCCAGGGATTCTTCTTCTTGTTCTTTTTAATTTCTCTACCAGAACTGTTCGGATTCTGGGTTCATCCACAGGATGACCATCCCCAGAATTGTTCTGGACAGAGATTCTTCTTCTTCATTTTTCTTCCAGAACTGTTCGGATTCTGGGTTCATCCACAGGATGATCATCCCCAGAATTGTTCTGGCCAGGGATTCTTCTTCTTCTTCTTCATTTTTCCTAAAGAACTGTTCGGATTCTGGGTTTATCCACAGGATGATCATTCAAAGAATTGTTCTGTCCGGGGATTCTTCGTCTTCTTCTCTATTTTTCTTCCAGAACTGTTCGGATTATGGGTTCATCCACAGGACGACCATCCCCAAAATTGTTCTGGCCAGGGATTCTTCTTCTTGTTCTTTTTAATTTCTCTTCCAGAACTGTTCGGATTCTGGGTTCATCCACAGGATGACCATCCCCAGAATTGTTCTGGACAGAGATTCTTCTTCTTCATTTTTCTTCCAGAACTGTTCGGATTCTGGGTTCATCCACAGGATGATCATCCCCAGAATTGTTCTGGACATAGATCCTTCTTCTACTTCGTCATTTTCCCTCCAGAACTGTTCGGATTCTGGGTTTATCCACAGGATGATCATTCAAAGAATTGTTCTGTCCGGGGATTCTTCGTCTTCTTCTCTATTTTTCTTCCAGAACTGTTCGGATTATGGGTTCATCCACAGGACGACCATCCCCAAAATTGTTTTGACCAGGGATTTTTCTTCTTCTTCTTCATTTTTCTTCCAGAACTGTTCGGATTTTGTGTTCACCCGCAGGACGATCATCCCCAGAATTGTTCTGGCCAGGGATTCTTCTTGTTCTTGTTAATTTCTCTTCCTGAACTGTTCGGATTCTGGGTTCATCCACAGGATGATCATCACCAGAATTGTTCTGGCCAGGGATTCTTCTGGTTCCTGTTAATTTCTCTTCCAGAACTGTTCGGATTCTGGGTTCATCCACAGGATGACCATCCCCAGAATTGTTCTGGACAGGGATTCTTCTTCTTCTTCTTCATTTTTCTTCCAGAACTGTTCGGATTTTGTGTTCACCCGCAGGATGATCATCCCCAGAATTGTTCTGGCCAGAGATTCTTCTTCTTCATTTTTCTTCCAGAACTGTTCGGATTCTGGGTTCATCCACAGGATGATCATCCCCAGAATTGTTTTGGCCAGGGATTCTTCTTCTTCTTCTTCATTTTCCCTCCAGAACTGTTCGGATTCTTGGTTCATCCGCAGGATGATCATCACCAGAATTGTTCTGGCCAGGGATTCTTCTTGTTCTTGTTTATTTCTCTTCCAGAACTGTTCGGATTCTGGGTTCATCCACATGATGATCATCCCCAGAATTGTTTTGGCCAGGGATTCTTCTTCTTCTTCTTCTTCTTCATTTTTCTTCCAGAACTGATCGGATTTTGTGTTCACGCGCAGGATGATCATCCCCATAATTGTTCTGGCCAGGGATTTTTCTTGTTCTTGTTAATTTCTCTTCCTGAACTGTTCGGATTCTGGGTTCATCCACAGGATGATCGTCCCCAGAATTGTTTTGGCCAGGGATTCTTCTTCTTCTTCTTCATTTTTCTTCCAGAACTGTTCGGATTCTTGGTTCATTTGCAGGATGATCATCCCCAGAATTGTTCTGGACAGGGATTCTTCTTCTTGTTCCTGTTAATTTCTCTTCCAGAACTGTTCCGATTCTGGGTTCATCCACATGATGATCATCCCCAGAATTGTTTTGGCCAGGGATTCTTCTTCTTCTTCTTCATTTTTCTTCCAGAACTGTTCGGATTTTGTGTTCACCCGCAGGATGATCATCCCCAGAATTGTTCTGGCCAGAGATTCTTCTTCTTCATTTTTCTTCCAGAACTGTTCGGATTCTGGGTTCATCCACAGGATGATCATCCCCAGAATTGTTTTGGCCAGGGATTCTTCTTCTTCTTCTTCATTTTCCCTCCAGAACTGTTCGGATTCTTGGTTCATCCGCAGGATGATCATCACCAGAATTGTTCTGGCCAGGGATTCTTCTTGTTCTTGTTTATTTCTCTTCCAGAACTGTTCGGATTCTGGGTTCATCCACATGATGATCATCCCCAGAATTGTTTTGGCCAGGGATTCTTCTTCTTCTTCTTCTTCATTTTTCTTCCAGAACTGATCGGATTTTGTGTTCACCCGCAGGATGATCATCCCCAGAATTGTTCTGGCCAGGGATTTTTCTTGTTCTTGTTAATTTCTCTTCCTGAACTGTTCGGATTCTGGGTTCATCCACAGGATGATCGTCCCCAGAATTGTTTTGGCTAGGGATTCTTCTTCTTCTTCTTCATTTTTCTTCCAGAACTGTTCGGATTCTTGGTTCATTCGCAGGATGATCATCCCCAGAATTGTTCTGGCCAGGGATTCTTCTTCTTGTTCCTGTTAATTTCTCTTCCAGAACTGTTCGGATTCTGGGTTCATCCACATGATGATCATCCCCAGAATTGTTTTGGCCAGGGATTCTTCTTCTTCTTCTTCATTTTTCTTTCAGAACTGTTCGGATTATGGATTCATCCATAGGATGACCATCCCCAGAATTGTTCTGGCCAGGGCTTCTTCTTCTTCTTCTTCATTTTTCTTCCAGAACTGTTCGGATTCTGGGTTCATCCACAGGATGACCATCCCCAGAATTGTTCTGGACAGGGATTCGTCTTCTTCTTCTTCATTTTTCTTTCAGAACTGTTCGGATTATGGGTTCATCCATAGGATGACCATCCCCAGAATTGTTCTGGCCAGGGCTTCTTCTTCTTCTTCTTCATTTTTCTTCCAGAACTGTTCGACTTCTGGGTTCATCCACAGGATGACCATCCCCAGAATTGTTCTGGACAGGGATTCTTCTTCTTCTTCTTCATTTTTCTTTCAGAACTGTTCGGATTATGGGTTCATCCACAGGATGACCATCCCCAGAATTGTTCTGGACAGGGATTCTTCTTCTTCTTCTTCATTTTTCTTTCAGAACTGTTCGGATTATGGGTTCATCCACAGGATGATCATCCCCAGAATTGTTTTGGCCAGGGATTCTTCTTCTTCATTTTTCTTCCAGAACTGTTCGGATTCTTGGTTCATCCGCAGGATGATCATCCCCAGAATTGTTCTGGCCAGGGATTCTTCTTGTTCTTGTTAATTTCTCTACCAGAATTGTTCGGATTCTGGGTTCATCCACAGGATGACCATCCGCAGAATTGTTCCGGCCAGGGATTCTTCTTGTTCTTCTTCAGTTTTCGTCCAGAACTGTTCAGATTCTGTGGTCATCCACAGGATGACCATCCCCAGAATTGTTCCGACCAGGGATTCTTCGTCTTCTTCATTTTTCTTCCAGAACTGTTCGGATTCTGGGTTCATACACAGGATAATCATCTCCAGAATTGTTCTGGACAGGGATTCTTCTTCTTCTTAATCATTTTTCTTCCAGAACTGTTCGGATTCTGGGTTCATCTACATGGTGACCGTCTTGGCAAAAAATTATTTTAATATTCGTCTAAACCAAAGACTAGTATACCTAATTAAAAAAAAACTTCAAACCCCGTAGACAGTGGAGCCGAAAGTAAATATTGTAAAGTGTTGAGGTTTTGTGAACTATTGGGTGGCACTTCGGTTCTTCGGTAGGAAGAAGACGATGAGAGAGAACTGCACCGGAATAACTTCTAAAAACAACTAACTTTATTTCTTGATTATACATTAGCAACAGGGCATTCTTTTGTTGGACAGATCTGCTGATTATGCACACTCTCTGCAGCGCGTGTATTTTTTCGCTTCATAAGCGTCTGCAGAGAGTGTGCATATTAATATTGTGGCATTTTAACTGCTTTACAACATTCCTCCCCCTTGTGAAAAAGATCATTTCCTAATGATCAGAAAAAATGATTATATATTTATTATTATTAATGATTATTATTTTTTTTTTTTTACTAATTTAATTAAGAAAAGAGAAAAAAGTTATAGCTTGTTCTTGTTTTTTTTTTTTTTTTGTTTTAAAATTTTAGTGACTTAATTAAACAGATCCATATATAGGTTCATTCAACATATTCTGTGCACTGTGGTTTTGTATATTTTGAGGGGTTGCGATTGATACATTTTGTAATGCACATTTTGAAACTTTTTCTTTCTGTTTTTTCTTGTAATACATGAAGGAAACTATAATTATTCCTATTACAAGCACACAGTAAATAACTGTATAATGGTGAATATCGTGGAAATCAATATAATCAATTTTATTTAACGAATTTACTTCTTTTTCAATATCTTTGTTAAAATTCAAGTCTTTTAATACTTTGATATCATATTCTGTAAAATTTAAAGTTTCTGATTGATTATGGAATAATTTTGGGGTGTCTTTGGTCATATCTACATTATCTGTGTGAAACATAGTGAAATTGAAATCAATAGGATATTCTTTGAAAATTTGAATTACAATTTGATCTGTTATGATTTTACAATTTCCCTCAATAGTTTTGTTAACTCTTAAAATTCCAGTATTTTTTAGGGTAATTTTTTCTTTACTCTTATTACAGTTCAAAAATACATTTGTTATATTTGGTAATACATAAACCCAAACGTTTTTCTTAAATAAGGGGATCCAAATTTCATGATTAAGTTTCATTACCGCTCTTTTACAAAGCATTGCATTTCCATCAAGATATAATTGATATTCGCAACTCGGATTTGATGGGGATTTATAAATCGGGTGTTCGTATTCACACAAGTACATTGAGTTATCAAGAATCGTACAGGTCTGTAATTCATGCATTGTGAGTAAAATGTATTTAAATTCGTTAACACCTATAAATTTATGATCTACTATCATCTCTAAATATGACGTAGAATTTAAAACTTCGGGAATAGATGATATTTTGTGCAAAGCAAAATTGTCTCGGCTAACCAGTGGTAAGTCGAATTTGAATAGCACAAAACT
Source organism: Phlebotomus papatasi (assembly GCF_024763615.1). Taxonomy (NCBI): domain Eukaryota; kingdom Metazoa; phylum Arthropoda; class Insecta; order Diptera; family Psychodidae; genus Phlebotomus; species Phlebotomus papatasi. The sequence continues at coordinate 3,127,255 of NC_077225.1, read as the reverse complement.
ATCCAAAATATAAGCATGCATTGTAATCAATTTCAGAAGTTTAAAAGCATTATCATTTTCTAACGCGTAAATGGTTGTGGAGGCATCTGAAAGTGGTAAATGCGCATTGCGTAATTCTTCGACTAAATCATTAGGATTTAAAATTGAAGGGTGAATTCGATTGTCACTTGTGGATAACAGGATATCCGCAATATGATCGATCTGATCTTTCATTAGAAAGGTTGTAATAACTACAGAAGTAGATAGTTCATTAAAATGCATTTGGATTTTTACTTGTTGTTCTTTAACTAACTCTTGTTTAAGTAAATTTTTAAGAGTGTTAACATCATTTTTCAGATTTAAAGTTTGGTTTTTTATATTATTAAGGTGTAAGGCAATTTCTTTATCGTGAGAATACAGTGTTGAAAGAGCATTTTTCATGATTATTGTTTGAGCATTAAATTTTTCAATAACTTTTTGTGTATTATTTTGCAAGAAAGAAATTTTTGAATTAAAATCCTGAGCATCGTTCTCATCTAATGTTCCGATTAACCATTTGAAAGCTGTTCCAATGCCATCGAAAAGACCACGTTTCGATCGGTGAAATTTTAAATGTTTAAGTAACTGATTTTGGGATAAAAGATTTTTGTACATAAAATTCATCTGAGACGTTATTGATATACAATAAGAGGTATTCGTAAATCTTGTTATCTGTAAACAAATAGAGTTCATAGCGTCTAACATGTGTCCCAAGTCATTAGTATGATCTGCAAACTTTGAAATAGGAAATCTCGTTATTAGGTGAATATCTGACGTATGGATGTGTAATGAGCCGCAATCTTCAATAATAACATTTTCCTTGATTGACGATGTTTCATATAGTGAAGCCAAAACTGGATTGGATGCCAGAAAGAGTAATAAAACCCTCAAAAAGAATGGAAACCTAGAAATGTGAAATGACAATAATTATTGTCTTTATTTAGGAACAAATGGTTTAGTTAAATTTTTGTGAATTATTTTAGTACGATTTCCTTGCTGAATTTTGATATTTACTGATGTCGGTAAGTCTACTACCTCAAACGGACCGTCCCATTTTGGGCTTAACTTAGAAGATTCACCTTTACCATGAGCCAGCTGTTTGACAAACACTAAATCACCTATTTTATAAGTAACAGGTTTCGACGTTTTATCTACTTTTTCTTTTACATGCTCTTTTGCTGATATTAAATTTTCTTTAGCAATTTGTCGAATTTTTTGAAATTTGTACTTCATATCATAAGCAAAATTGTCATAATTATAGACTGGATCAATTTTTTGATTTGATTTCATTGGAAATTCGGGAACCTTGCCGAACACTAGTTCGTATGGGCTAAATTTCGTAGCAGCATGTTTACTACTATTATAAGAAAAAGTAGCGTATGGGAGTAAAGTATCCCAGTTCGTTGTCTCTGCGTCAACAAAATTTCTCAAAAACTTCCCAAAACCGCATGACTTCTTTCTAAACTGCCGTTGCTTTCAGGGTGAAATGCACAACAACGAATTTTATCAATTTTAAGGAATTTGCACGTTAGTTTGAAAATATCTGACATGAAGTTTGTTCCTTGATCGGTTACGACCATTAAAGGACAACCGTAGACACAAACAATTTGTGTGGTGAATGCCTGAGCAATTGTATTAGCCTCAGCATTTGGTACGGGTATTGCAATTAGATATTTCGTTAGGTCGCATTGGCAAGTTAAAATGAATTTATTACCTGAATTTGTAACGGGTAACGGACCAACGATATCCAAATACAACTTATCAAACGCATTCGATGCTGTGGTTGTTATTTCAAGAGGTGCTTTAACTGATTTGGATGCCTTGTTCTTCTGACAATCTATGCAATTGTTCACGAATTGGACAATATGTCTGTACATATTATGCCAAACGTATTCGTTTTTAATCCTCTCATAAGTTTTATTAATTCCTTGATGACCTCCCGTTGAGCTTTTGTGAAAAGCTTCAATCACTTTTTGAATGTCATCAATCTTTCGGAGGCGGCAAACTTTATTTTTGAATATATTAATTTTAATGTCATATGCGAAAAACACAAAATTAATCATTGATCGTGCAATAGGTTCGTGTAGGCTTTTTGGTGCTATCTGCGCAATATTTAGATTTATTTCAGATATATAATTATCTCGGCAAAACGTTCTCACGTTTCTAAGGTTGTTTAGAAAATCAGGACTTTGCGTTGTTAGCGGTTGGAATACAACCAAATATTGGATTTTGACATGGTCAGGATCTTTTAAGAGAAAAATATCTCCAATTTGAGCTTTTTGTAAACGGTCCTTTAGCAAGTTTATAAGTTTATCTCCATAAAGTGTGATTGACATGTCCATACTAGCCATTAGAAGAACGGTAACCACATCTTTATGAGACTTTTCTGAGATATCGCTTAAAGAGCTTCTTGTTTCTGTTATATTATCAGGACTAGGAAGGCAAAGTGAATGATAGTGAATGAATGAATTATAAAATGCGTTTCCTTGAATTTTAGTTAGAGCATCTGATTGGTGTTCAGTCGCTTTGGTATAAGAAAGGTCCTGATTGGATACAGCTTCGTCCACGGACGAATCCTGTGTCTTCTTATTCTCAAGATCGATCTTTTTTGATTTGGATCGTGTAACAACTTGATTAAATGCTCTGGAAAGTCCATCAGCATGAGAAATTGTTTTCCCTGGCCTATATACAATAGTAAAATCGTATTCAGCAAGCTTTAGACTCCAGTTCATCAACCTCGATGACAGATCCTTGGTTTTTAAAATACCGAGTAATGGGCGGTGATCGGTTTCTACCGTAAATTTGCGACCATATAAATATGGTCTAAAGTTTTTAATCGCCCAAAAAACCGCAAAAATTCTCTTTCAGTGGTTGAATATCTTTGCTCGGCACCATTAAGTGTACGACTGGCAAAACTACACGGTAGATTTTCCGTGCACCCATTTATAGAATGGGGTTGACTTAAAACAGCTCCTATGCCAGTTCCACTACTATCTGTAGTGAGAATAAAGGGTTTTTCGAATTCCGGATACTTTAAGATAGGTGGGGATAAAATGCAATTTTTTAGGTCCTTGAAAGCTTGTTCGCATGCTTCATTCCAATGAAAAGTCGCATCCTTCCGCAAAAGGGCATTCAAAGGTGATGCAATTTTTAAAAAGCCTTTGATGAATTTACGATAGAAATTGCAAACTCCCAGAAAAGATTGGATTTGCTTGATATTTTTAGGTGTTGGAAAATCTTGTATCGCTTTTACATTGTTAGGATCTGGAGAATAACCTTTGTCTGTGATCACATGCCCTAGGTACGTGACTTCCTTACGCATGAAGTTACATTTGGCTGAATTTAATTTTAGATTAAACGACCTAAGTCTGTCAAAAACTTCAACAAGTCTTTCCAGATGCTCATTTAAATTTTTTGAATGAATACAAATGCCATCTAGATAAACGAAGCATTTGATACCTTGCAATCCTGTTAACATCTGATTCATTAATCTCTGGAAGGTTGAGGGGGCTCCTTTGAGCCCGAATGGCATTCTAAGAAATTCGAAATGACCCGTAGGGGTGCTGAATGCAGTCTTCAATCGATCTGCTTCATCCATTGCGATTTGATGGTATCCACTTGTTAAATCAAGAGTTGAAAAATATCGACTATGACCTAACTGATCAAGGATGTCCTCAATCAGAGGTAATGGGAAGGAATCTTTGACAGTTATGTCATTGAGTTTTCGGAAATCTACACAGATCCTAAATTTCTTCGTATTATCCGAAGATTTTTTGTCTACTACCAATAAAGGGAAATTCCATGGACTACTGCTAGATGTTATAATGTTATCTTGTAACATCTTGCTCACTTGTTTGTCCACTTCGGTTTTTTGTTGTTGTGGCAAACGGTAGGGTCGAACAAAAGTGGGAGACGCATTCGGAGGATCTGTAGGGATTTCATGAGTAACTGCCTTGGTAAAACCTAAGGGTTCCCCTTCCAAATGAAAAATGTCAGAATATTTGTGGATCAAATTGGTCAGAGCTGATAATTCCTCTATATTTAGATGCGAGAGGCTTGTGGACTCTAATATTTTTTGCGCTCGTTTTTTACTGCAACTAGTATTAGAAGCCGAATCGTGTGTTAAATTATAAAGTTCGAAATTTTCAAGGGAATGTGATTTTAGACTCACATTTTTGAGTTCAACTTCGGAAGAATTCGCATTGATAATTGGAATAGTGCAGTAATTTTCATCTTTATGAGCAATTACATTGCCAAGGTACACGCCAGGATTAATCTCTCCGCCTACAATTAATTTATCAACCCTGTGAATATTCAAAACTTTTATATAAGATTCCGATCGCTCTTTTAATTTGATGTAATGAATGAAGCTTGTTGTATTAAAGAATGGCGATCGTGAGAAATCAAACTGAATTGAGATTTTCTTTGAAGGAAAAATCATGCAATTGTGTTCATAGTCAATATGACAAGTATACTGTTCCAAAAAGTCAGATCCTAATACGGCAAATGATAATTCAGGTTGCGTATCAGGTAATACATGGAAAGTATGTTTGATTTCGAATGAGGGGCTGATCGTGATATTTGCATCCACTGTACCAATGGTGCAAAAGGGGTTTTTAGCAATACCACTAATTGAGATTTTATTCGCCGTATCGATTAAGGCATCGTCCTGAAGCTGATTGAGATGAATCAAAGATACTTCAGCTCCCGTATCGATAAGAAATCGCGATTTAAACTCTTTAGTAACATTGCATAGTAGAAGGATTGTTTTTAATTTTGCAATCGGTGCAGAACGATCATTTCTGAATTTATAGCACTTTACTGTCGCAGATTTCGAGCCTGAACCGTCGTGCCCCCGGTGGCTCGATTCGAGTTTAAATTACCGGAATCTGAATTGCCGGATGATGAAGGTGATGCTTCTTGAGCACCACTATTAGAAGAACTTGAAGTTTGAGAGCCGTTTTGATTGTTACGTGATTTGTGTCGGGAACGACAATCTGAAAACGAGTGTCCGCTCTTTTTGCAATGAGCACAGTAATTTGGTCTTTTTCGGCACTCGGTAATTTTGTGGTTTGATTTTTTACAATAGTTGCAAACAACCGAATTTTTATTTGAGGATTTCGAATTTGAATTATTTTGGGACTTATTGCCAGATTGATTGAGATGCAAATTCTCTGCTTGCAATTTAGCCTCTTCTTCTTTGGCATCCCTTATAGCTTCATGTAATTCTTTATGGCGACACGATTTTATGTACGTTTTTAAAGGCGATTTTAAACCCGCCACGAAAGCATCTAATGCCCTTTTTGAATTCATCTCCGTGATTGCTTTAATAGCTTGAGAATCAGTCTCACTCCAATTATTTTCTCGAATGCTAAGCTCATTAAATTCTGATAAAAGTTTTTTGCAACGCATTGAATATGCATCCACATCTTCATCTTTCTTTTGACAAAGAGAAAAAATTTCTGCTGAAACTTGAGAAACCGTTTTATTAACACCGAATTGTTTTTCCAAGTCTCGTTTTAACGTTGTCCAGGATAAATAATTTCCATATTTTACGTAGTTATAGGCCTGATCTTTTAGTTTTAGGAGGGCAATTTGCATTAATTGTGTTCTGTCACTTTCTGATACCATTGTACCACGCATCAATTCTACAGCTCTGACATATTGACTCAAATCATTTTTACCGTCAAATTCAGGGATCACTCGAACAGCAGTCCCCAAATCAAAAGTATTTGCCTGTGATACATTTGATTGTGTCATTTTTTTAATATTGGGTTTTTCAATTTTAATATCACAATCAAAATCTGAATCAGAAGATATCGTAAGGAAAGTGTCAGGGTTTAGTGGATTGAGAACCACTGATTCACTCTCAAGGTTCAATGTATTTAGAGAAACTGCACGACGTGGTAAATTTTCCGCACACTCGTTTACGCTATTTTTCGACATAAATTATTATGCAAAATTTGATACTTGATTTGATTTTTTGTCACGAAATTTGGATACCACTTTTTTACAATTTTACCAGAATTTCTTTTTTTTTTTTTAAATTAAAATAACATTGTTTTTTGTCGATTCAATAGGAAAACCGCTTCACAGGGTTAATCACAAATGGTCACAGTACCTCATATTTTCCTGGAAGATTTGTGAAGAAAAATTTGAACTCGGGATGGTGCGCTGATTCTTGAAGATTTTTTAAGACTAATTTCTGCTGGGGATGATGCGTTGGTTTCTGAAGATTTTTGAAGACTACTTTCCGCTGGGGATGGTGCGTTGATTTTTGAAGATTTTAGATGACCAATTTCTGCTGGGGATGATGCGTTGGTTACTGAAGATTTTTGGAGACTAATTTCCGCTGGGGATGGTGCGTTGATTTTTGAAGATTTTAGATGACCAATTTCTGCTGGGGATGATGCGTTGGTTTTTGAAGATTTTAGATGACCAATTTCTGCGTTTTCCGTCCTCACAGAAATGTTTATTCGTTGTATGTTTAAACACACAGAAATTTTTATTTGTTTTTTTTTTCCGCACACGGACACTGAGTTGTGAAGTTATGGTTACAGTTCTTTTCCTTTCACGGATCTCACAATCTTTTTTTTTTTTTTAAACACAAGAAAGGTGTGCCGGCTGCGCCAAAATGTTGAGGTTTTGTGAACTATTGGGTGGCACTTCGGTTCTTCGGTAGGAAGAAGACGATGAGAGAGAACTGCACCGGAATAACTTCTAAAAACAACTAACTTTATTTCTTGATTATACATTAGCAACAGGGCATTCTTTTGTTGGACAGATCTGCTGATTATGCACACTCTCTGCAGCTCGTGTATTTTTTCGCTTCATAAGCGTCTGCAGAGAGTGTGCATATTAATATTGTGGCATTTTAACTGCTTTACAACAAAAGTGTCTCAGATAAAATGAAACATCTAGGGTCCGATGAACGTCTGCTGCACAGTTAATCCCTATTGATACTTTTGTCAAAATGTTGAAAATTATTGAATGTTTCTAGTAAATTATATGTAATATAACGTTTTTTCTGTAATATACCTTTTACTATAAACAGGTATGTTCAAATTTCGTATCCCAAATGGTACGGAGTAGGGTGTCAATAGGTGATGGCACGAGTTCTTAAAGTGTTAATAGACGTTAGTAGTATATATCGAGCAAGTCGCTGTATATGACGTCACGATGAGTCATCATCGAGCAAGTCGGTGTGACGTCACTGTCGAGCAAGTCGCTGCATGTGACGTCACGTATATGATGACGTCACATATTTTCTGACGTCACATATTTTCTGACGTCACACCCTGGAGGCATGACGCAATATTTTGGGGTGACGTCACACCCCCACCCCCTGGGAGGCTGACGTCACGGGGCGGAAATTTGAATTTGAATTTTCCGTTAGAGCACTCGAGCACCATCTATGATTGTAAATTTGAATTTTGAATGTCCGTCCGTCATTTTGAATGTCCACCCGCCATTTTGATTACTGTCTGCCATTTTTTATTTTTTGTCCGCCATTTTTAATGCCCATCCGCCATTTTTGTTTTTGTCCGCCATTTTTTATTACCGACCGCTGCTCTTTATTTTTGTCCGCCATTTTTTATTACCGACCGCTGTTCTTTTATTTTCTATGCGCGCCCTCTGTTATTCCTGTTATTAACTATTCCCGTAATTTTTTTTTCGCGACGTGAAAATTTTTTGGCCGAGACCTGGGATTGAACCGACAGTACTTAAAGTCTTAAACGTAATATGTACCACCGCTTAGACCACTCGGCCACGGCGGCATGTTGGTGGGTTCTCGCTGAATCGTGAACCGTTGCATCGTCCACAGGCTGACGTCACCCATGCATAGATATCCCATATAGACATTTCCCATGCATGCATACATTTTCATACACATACACATGCCCCGTGGGAATAATTGCGCGCGTCACTTGGTGGGAAAAACAGCAGAGACAGAAGATCACAGATTACTGCGCGAGCTGTCTGGACATATGAGCCCTCCTGTGAGCCAGCCACACTTAAAGAGTGCATCCGATAGCAAAAAATTGGCACGGGCTGTGTCATATGGGATTGCAGATTAATTGTCGTGGGATTTTTTTAATTGCTGTGGGAATTTTCTATTTTTAATAATAAAACAAATCATTTTTACATGAAAAATATTTTTATTATAACATTTTCCTGGTTTTCTTATGACAAGATGATGTTCCTATTCTTATCTATTTCAAGCTTTGCATCATACTCAGCGTATACAATACAAGTAATTGTGTTCTGTATGGTTTGCGAAAAACGTGCCTCTATACGAATTGAACCCTGATCTAACAAAGAAAGACACCCTTGCGAAAGAGCATCGGGATTTAGATCGTAGGCAAGAATGAAAGGGACAGATAATCCTAACCGGCTTATGTAGGTGAGATTCTTAACGTGAGCTAACTCGGAGTGCATGCAAATTCGATTTAGAGCTGAAATTGTGAGTCGCCATTCAGTTATCTTGAATCAAATTCGTGAAATTATACAAATTTTGTATTTAAACCAAAATATCAAGGATTTGGATGAACTGGCACAAAAGTGATATATGGGTGAAATGTAGACCAGAATGTTCTCTATAATTTTCCTATAGAACATGATCTCATATCGATTACTCAGAAGCCAAGATAAGCGAGGTTTTTTGTTTCTTAACTCGTTTTTTCGACCAGAGCGCCCCAAGTGTTCATTTGTTGAACTTCAACTATATCAAAGAATTGTTGTATTTTGCGAGACTTTCCATTTAAACCCCTATTTTAAGTGTCTTGGTGGAGTAGAGGCAGTCAAATTAGCATCTGAGTGATTTCAAAGCGTTATTATGGGAAAAATCAATTTTTTCACACTTAAACGGCAAAATCGGAGTGATAGCGTAGTCTGAGCGGAAAATGATCTATGGACGAAATGTAGAGACAAATGTCCTCTACAATTATGTTGAAGTAATCATCAAAATCGGTTCAGCGACAGTCGAGATAATTGAGGTTATGTGATATTGAAATTGGTTTTTCGACTGTGGCGTCGCTGGTGTTGGTCCCACGAAGTTCAAATATTTTAGAAAGTTGTAGCATTTGGTGAGATCTTTCGTTTAAGCCCTCATTCATCAAAATCGGTGAATTGGTGCGTGCATTCAGCGGACTCAAATTTTAACAATACCAAACTTAAGGTTTAAGGGTCCAAAAAAATTTCTTAAAATGGCCATAACTCCGGTTCTAATTGTCATAATTTAAAAAATGAGGGCTTTTTGGAAAGCTCTCATGAAATGCCACTTCCCCTTCACTCATATCTCCGGTTCTGTGTGACCGATTTTGATGAATGAGGGCTTAAACGAAAGATCTCACCAAATGCTACAACTTTCTAGAATATTTGAACTTCATGGGACCAACACCAGGGGCGCCACAGTCGAAAAACCAATTTCAATATCACATAACCTCAATTATCTCGACTGTCGCTGAACCGATTTTGATGATTACTTCAACATAATTGTAGAGCACATTTGTCTACACATTTCGTCCATAGATCATTTTCCATAGATCAACATCTTGCAAAAGTATTGCTCACTAATTGAGGCTTTATAATGTCTGAATAAACAAACATTAAATCACGGGTATGATTTGGTGGAGCTGCTTGGGGTGTTATAGAGGGATGAAAAGTTGATGTTACAATTTCATCTTCATTGATGTTTCTCTCAATAGGAGGTGATTGAGAATTATGCAAAATGTCCAAAAGCTTTTCTCTGTTTATTTCTTTATAAGGTATTTCTTGCAATATTATTTTCATAATCTCTTCGATAGATTCGTAATTGTCTTTGTACAGAGGTACATTAATCTCCCCATCACCCACAGGAACTGCTATTGTGGTTAGAGGGGTTTCTAAATTATAAGATCCAAATGTTTGCCCTACTGAATAATCAGGACCTTCACATTCAATTTCCATGATATGTTCTGACGGACCACCATCTTTTGTAGTATTAATTATTTTAACAGAATCTGGTTTAATTGTGGAGCATTTTGTAAATTCATCTATGACGCTTTTCACACGACTATCAAAATTTTTCTCCTCTAAACTGGTCCTAAGAATTATTTCATCACGTGGTGGCTCTTCTAATGAGAATCCATTTCTCAAAAGAAAAAGTAAACTTTGAAAAGGGGTGATCGTTGCATAAATTGGTATTTTCGTAGGTTTAACCCTCTTTTCATTATGAATCAGTATAGTTCTTGGCTTTATTACTTTGGGCTTTGTACGTTCATCAGCTGTTTCAGCGACATTGAATGCAATTTCAGCGAGTCCAACGACCCAGTCGTCGCCAAGGAAAAGCTTAGTCGGCAGTTTCGTCCGGAAATGTGCAAGTGTATTGCTTGGAAAATATTTCTGTGAGGAATTGCTGAGAAGAGTTAAATAAAACTCGTCTCTCATTTCAAGCGATGCCATGCTGTTTCAATAGATCAGATTGATTGATCCAATGGAGAGTGTTATCACCCTTAAATTTTACAAAGTACTGTAATTTTTTCCCCAAACCCCGGGTTTTTATAATTTTCTCTATTGGAGGGTGTCCATTCTTGATTCTTACTTTCTGCAATTGCTGCTCATAAAAGCGACCAGAAATTGGCGTATTCTTATAATCACGGAGAATGTACATGGGAAATGGAGATTTATTAATTATACGATCAATGTAAAATTTTTCCTCGGTCCAACGGGGGTGAAATCCTCTGTCAAAATTAGCCTTAGGCTTTGCAATGCGTACAAGATCATCAATTTGCAATTTATGGCGCTTATTGCTATACTTTTGTACAAAAATTTTGTTCTTTTCTCTGTATAATCTATTTAATGTAGGAATATCTTCTTCTGAAACATGTGCGGGAGACATTTTTATAGTAGAGTGATAAGAACTATTGTACACATTTATTAATTTATCGAGAACATCAATATATCTGTTTGTTTTCTTATGAGTAAAATATCTGAACATTAATTGCTTCAGTGTTCTGTTAAAACGTTCAACTACTGCGCATTTTACGATGGGGTTGTAAGAAAAATATTGTGCAATGTTCTTCTTCTCTAAAAATTTTTTGAACACAGAATTCTTGAATTCTTTTCCATGATCTGATTGAACTTTCTCGGGGATGTTTCCACTCTTTTCAATTAAGTGAGAAAAAGCCTTTGTAACCTCTTCAGCAGATTTACTCTTTAATATGCGTGCATATGCAAATTTAGAAAACACATCAATCACTGTTAAGATGAAAGTGTAATTGTCGTTAAATTTTTTGTACAGTTTCATGTCCACCAAATCAATTTCCCACAATTCATTAATGTTTGAAACAAAATATTTATTTTTTGGAAAATTCTTATTTATTGGATAATGCAAAGAATATACATCTTGCTCTTGCAAATAATTCTGAATTTCACGTCTACTGAAATTATCATGCTTCAATTTTTTGTATAAATTTTCTGGTCTAGCGTATAGATTATTGCTATTGAGATTTAGATATTCATTATCTACTGGAGTGGTGACCATTGTATCTTCTTTCTTGATGGGAAATCAATTTGTGTTTGCCCAGATGAATCTTTTGCATTTTTCTTTATATAGCCACGGGTGCGTTTTGGGGATAATTTTGGCGCGGGGTGTTTCTTCCTGGATTTTGGCACAGCAATTGGTTTGGGCGATGGTGTCTTATCTCCTGTTAAATTATTAGTAGGAATACTGTAGACAACTCCATCAAGTCCGGTAATTGTAAATGAATTGGGGATTGCAGATCTGCGAGATGGATCGGGATCGTATTTGGAAATTTTCTTTAAAACCTGATGTTGAACATCTCTTGGTAATCCTTCAAAGATATGTTCATCCACAAGATCCGTTGATCCATAATACTCTTCTTCTCCAGCGATGGAAGTATTATTATCAAAATCGATTTTAGATTCATCATTCTCAGGAAGCATTCCCTCTGGTGCAATGTCTTGAATCTCGTCATCGATAAACATTTCACCCTCCGTTGAAGTTACATTATTTCTGTTCAAACTTGAAGGTCCTAAATATCGTGTTTGCGTGCCCACTGAATAAGTAGGCATTTTCAATCTTTCTTTTTCCTTTTCACTCTTTCTCATGGGAATTGCTGGCTTTTTTCGCCTCAGATCAGATTGTTTTATTAGCGCCTGCCTATATCTATACCATTTATCGACATTATTAATCTTCTTGTTGGATAAAATTTTATAAATTTCTCGGTCTAGAGATGTAAGGCTCCTTTCAAAATTAATAAAGGGTTTTAACTCTTTAAATAATTCAGGGGTAATAATAATGTATCTTTCCAGTGGCTTTTTGTTCTTGTTCATTATGGCGATATTAGTTTACCAATAACACCTGATAGCAATGTAGAGATTAAAATTGGCAAAAAACCTTCCCCTTTCTGCATTAGTATTTTCCTCTTGGAGCACTGAGAGGTTTTTGGACAGACAATCTTTCGCATCTCATTTTTATATCTTTTTAGCCTGCCAAAAGATTTAGATGGAACTTTCAAATTGCCATTCAAAGTATTATGGATAATTTCTTGTATTGCTTTAATAGTGGATGGTGAACAGTGCTTAATAATTGCCTTTCTCATCTCTTTCGGGGCATCTTTAAGCGTGTATAAAATATATTTGTTTTCCCTCAATTTCTGAAAAGGGCCTTTCGAGCTCTTCTTCTTCTTCTTCTTTACTGTCTTTGTACGCGTCATGACTAATTAAATCCTCTTCAGTGCTAAAACACTCGCAAAAGTCCTTGTTGAAAATATTTGTACGGTATCTGAATATATCAGGTGTTTCCTGATTTAAATCTATCATGAGATAGCCGAAAGGTTGTTTAGTGCATTCCTTATATACACTCAGGAGATGATTTGGATTTTCGGGATGCAACTGACGGGCCAAAGGAAAAAACTGAGATTTATCTCGCACATTTTTAAATATCACAATGTATTTCGCATTCAGGGATATTGTGCGAGAAAATCGAGATTGATAAAAAATATTTTGGCAAATAAAAATTATAGATATATTTTTGTGGTGTGATTCTTTAGTAAAGAGATCACAGATGCGCGATTCATATTTCTTATCTGTCATTAAATCGTCGATAACAACTAATTTTGGAGATTTGTCATAAGCGCCAATTTTGTCCGGGATACCTTGGCATACTTTCAAATTAGGGATTTTTGGGAGACCTCCTACACTTCCACGTTCAGAGAAACACCAAAGAATTGTCTCGAAATCAGTGTTGGTTATCTCTTTTAGATTTCTTAAAATATCTGTGGAAAATGTAGATTTCCCACATCCTGAAGGGCCCGCCAAAATAATTGAAAAGGGGACTCTGAATTTAATCATTTCAATTTGGGTGAAGCATCAGTAATATTGGAGAGATTTAACATCAACTCCTATATATACACTTTTTTCCCTCATTCTCAATAAACGCTGTGAGAAAAGCAAATCAAATGCAAAATGTGGAATTGCAACGCTGATAAGAAGATAGGCCATGAATAGGGGTATAATGCACAAGACAAAAGGCAAGGAGGTGAAAATAAAAAGAATTGTGTTTAAAATATTATATTTTTCTTTTATTTGTCTCTTGTATTACAAGATTGAGGGCGATCTCTCATTATTTTCCTCTTCTGGAGGTGGAGTGAAATCGCCTTCATCACCCCAGTGATGTGCAGGAGGAACAGCCCTTACGTTAAATTGGGCTTTGGTGTATCGGTTGCTCACCAGCTGCATCCCTTGGAAACTCAACTCCCACTCGCCGGGACGCACGTATGAGATGATTTCGTCCCGCAGCTCCCGGGAAAAGGAGTTAGGTAGCCATACCTTCTGCCCCGTAGTGAAAGTGACGAGGACTTGGTCCCCGTACTTTGTTGTCTTCCTCTCCATTCTTTCTATGGGGAAATATTTTCCCACTTCCAATGTAGTGGCTGACTTTGTTGGGGTGGTTGAATTAGCCCTCGTGAATGCTGCCTTGAGATCCTGTAAAAACATAATCCAAAATTAAAATCAAGTCTAAACAAAATCAATATATAGAGAGAAAAAGACATGGAAAATTTATTGGGCGAGACTTACCATTTTTTTTAATTGAAGTTAAGAGGAAGACGTAACTGGAATTTATCTGGAGATTATCTGGAAGCCAATGTTGTCTCTTTGATGACCAGATGAGTTAATGATTTTTAACACAAATTCACTTTACAAGAAACCTCGGACTCTATGTACATTTGCTAAAATAATTTCTTTCCCACGAAAATTCACTTGGTATTAAATTTCGTCTATCTTAGCTGAAAAAATGCTAAAGTCCACGATGAGGTCAATAATTTCACCATAAAGAGAAATATTGTGAAATTATTTTTCGTTGCCAATTGATTTTTTCCCACCAAAAAAGTGCAATTATGCAGATCATCATCGAGGAAAACAGAATGGACAAAAAAATTCTACGAAAACTGATCCGCTGCATTTCACACGCGCGCGAGGTGAATTTGATCCTCTTTTTCCTCTTTCTATGTCTCTCGATCAGAGTGCAGTGTATGATTCATATATGCAATTCTTGTGATTTGGAATATGATGGGAAAATTGAAAATTGCAATTCTGCAAAAAATGTCAGGTCAACGATTCATGGGCGAAATTACATTATAAATAGAGGAAAAAAATAATTTGTCCTCACTTTTAAGTACCCAAGCAACTCATTCAATTGTTTGAAATCTCGCGGCCCGCGTAAATTATTTTACGAACATTTTTATCTAAAATGAGTGGAATCGAAGGTTTTAGTGTAGAGAAAGTGGCTGCTCTTCTAGTGAAAACTAGATCAATGGTGGATCTTATAAATTATGCACTAGAAGGAAAAAGTGTTGCGGAACTCCTCAGTTTGCTCAATGAGGAGGGCAGCAGCATCCTTCTAGATGCAATAATTTCGCGCATTGAAGACCTTGTGAAGAATGGTGGTGAGCTTAGTGAAGAAGAAAAACGATCTCTTTTAAGAAGTGCAATGGCTCATGGTCAGGGGTCCTCTTCATCGCAGGCGGACCGTGTGTACACCATCCTATTTAACAGGAAAGATACCCCGATAAGTGAACCCTCTGTGAAAAAGAGGAAACTGGATGATGCGATCCCCGGCTGTTCTAAGACCATTGATTCCAAAATTACGTGTAACTCAGTGTGCGATGTAATTGATCTGTGCGGTAGTGATTCGGAAGATAATGTTCCTGAGGAAAATCTTCCGATTAACCAAGGCCCAATTGTACAGACTGGAGGAGGTGGGATCGTGGATACTGCATCCCTAAGGACTGAGGCCTTTGATGGTGTAGAAGAAGATGATCAGCCATCATTGCTTAAAATTCTCGCGAAATCCAAAAATTATAGCGAATTTTTTAAGGTCACACAACTGATCATCAACTTCAAGTTGAACAGGCCCCAAAATTCTACGACAGGAGACTGGTTGGAGGGAGGCTTTGATGCTCTCATTAGGGAGATACAGAAAGAATCCCAATCTGATGCTGATTCCGTGATTTTGAAGGTAAATATTTTTATTCCCTTGAGAAATTTCATACATCAACCGTAACACAAAAGGGGTTTTTTAAAATGCATACATTTATTTTACAGATCTTTGTAGCAGAAGAACCCACGGAAAATGGAATTCATATCGGAAAAAGGCCATTGAATGCCCTCACTTCAGAGATAATTCTGGACATTATGGAAAAGGTATGTCTTAGAAGCATTTTAATTTTTTTATCTGATAGTATATTATTATCTAAAATATTTCAATGCAAATTTCAGATCCATCAAAGTACATCAATGTTCCACTCATCTGAGGTTCTGCAAGTGAGGGCATATCTGCTTCACCCCTCCGAAGGACGTGGCAGGAACTACAATCCGGATGGAATGATAACAGAGAACATTCGCCGCTTCAAAAATAAGAGTGCTGTGGACTTTGAGAATTCGGGGAGAGACTGTCTCGCAATTTCGCTCATTGTGGGTAAGTCTCTTTTAAATAATAGTGCTGAGGCGGGCAGGACGATTTATCGGTACCAAAGATATGGCAATGCTCTTAAACAAGATGCAGAGAAATTTGTTCTCAGCCTCGGAATAAAGCCATCAAGAGAAGGAAAATACAATTTAGAATTAATTCATAAGTTTGTTCAAAAAGAATACCGGTATAGAGTAAAAGTTTATAATAAATTAAGTGATTTCAAGAGTATAATTTTGTCAACCAAAAAAACCAAGGATAATAT